>NC_058415.1:14147902-14269289 GCF_002201575.2 Neomonachus schauinslandi
TTTTTAAAGATTTTTTTTTTTTTATTGTTTCTCCCTCCTCTCCCCCCCCCCCCCCCCCCGGTCCTCTTCTGGATTCTTAAAGCATTCTACGCATGATGCTCCAAACACTCATACACACTTACTGGGCTTTCGCTAATTGTTCATTTCCTTTTCCCCCAGCCTAGACTCATTCCTTTCAACAGCAGAGACCAGCTCCTCTTTCCTTACAGACAGAAGCCACCACACAGATGATCTTGGCTCCCTGTGACTTCCAAGCTTGAACCACTCCATTCAACTCCCTCTCCCTACCGACAAGCACACAGTGGGCGTTCAGAGTGCTTCCTAAGTGCCTGACACACATTAGGTGAATAATAATTGTTAGTTGAACGCATGGTTGGTGGGTGGGTGGATGGATGATGCAAGATCCTATTTTATAGCACTTTACAAAGTACACCCTTACATCCCATATGCCATGGGAGTCTAAAACTGTACTTAATAATAAGCATTCCAATGTTCTCTTTCTGCACCATGGCTCGTCATATCATTCTCAAATTCAGGGCCCAGAGGTGCAGAGCTGGTAAGTTAGTGGTAGCTTTTCGACTTCAGAAATGGCCCAACGCTACTTTACTTTCTAGTCTGTCTTCCTGCCATTCCCAAAGTAGCTTGGGAACAGGCTAAATTAGGTTCATTAGAACACGAAGGAGGTGTGGTTCCATTCTGGTTTCCTGTTGTGAAATCTGAGACTTCGGAAAATCTGCAGGTTACAGGTTAGATCAACAAAGGAGCCTGGACTCAAACAATTCACAGTGACCAAGAAAACCTAAACAAGCACAGGAGAAGAATGTACTGATCCGACCTCCCTGTCCACACATGCCTCGGCTTCGTTCACAGGCTGTTAAAGCAGAGCAGGTAGGTGAGGACTCAAAATTCCCTTCTAACCTTAATTTTCTGAGCTTAAACCCCATTCATCAGCTAAAGCAGCATCAGGTGGAATGAACTGAAACCCAGAGGCAGACTTCTAGTTCCACCCCACACACTGACCCTGGAGTGCAGGTCCGCAGAAAGTCAGGGGAGTAACTTTAAGGTAAAGGACACGACACCAGAAAGTACTACCTAGTGTCTACTAAGCACCAGTGCCTACCGCACTTTCTTCTGCTTTGCCCAAAAATGCAAGCCCTGAAGAGCCCTTTGAATAGCTAATCAAAGGTGCACAAACCAGAGCATGATGCCCAGATCAATTCTGAAAATAGCAAGTTTCCTTCAAGATTAATACCTCCTTTTTGCCCACCAAAGAACCCTAAGGCTAAATACCTGAAATGCACTTCGAACACAGAGCCCCTGCCAAGACGTATGTCTACGTCTGGCCGCCCCCATGGCGGAGGCCTCCCTCAGCTCAGGTGAAATCTCCCACCAGCCCACTGCCTCTAAATTCACATTCCGTCCGGGGAAGGGCTCCCGAAAACAACATCTGCACACCCTCAACACGTGCAATTATGCAACAGCGCATCACATTGTCACTCTGAGACCAGGAGAGTGGTCACAAGCCAGTGAGCGGCTCCCGAGTGGAATGAAAGTTCTTACAATTATTAAGCACTCCATCCGTCACCCCGACTGTTGATGAAAGGAGAAGTATATCAAAGTCTGTTTTCCTAACCTTAGGCAGAGAATTTGAGTGAGTGGTTTCTGCTCCACAGCGAGGTCCGGTGACAATCCTCAGCAGAGAGCATCCAGGGACATCGGGACCTTGGTTTTATTGCAAAGGATATAGCAACTGGCATTAACTACTGAACTCCTCACAGAGCAGGACCCCCTCCCTTCTTGCCAAGACCTCCCAACTCTGCAGAGTAAAGCTGGGAGCGGGGTCCAGTGCTAAGGCTACCCCCAGGTGTAAAGAAAGCCGCGAGCGATTTTTAAGTCCCCCCTTACTTTTACTAACACAAAGCGGGGTAAGGGGTGAGGGGTCGGTTCACCAACCCAGGGGAATAGTAAAGAGACAAAGGTCACCCCCAAACGCGTCCCGTGCGCGCACGGAAGCCGAGACTCTGCAATGCACATTGCACCAACCTTTCACCGTGGTCGGCTTCCTGTGGGGTTTATCCCCCCCACCCCAACCCTCTCCGGAAAGTTTGAGGCTGTTCACACCGACTTTCAAAGGTCCATTGTTTCCTTCTCCGTAAACGTAATGAAAAGAGAGACGGAGAGAAATCAAGACGCGGTTCCCCAGACCCGTTCTTACGGAGAGGATTTACTCCGGGGGAGTCCGGTTACTCCGGATCGAGAGGAGAGACCGGGAATCGCGGAGCGCGGGGGGAGGGCGGGAGAATGTTTGCCATTTCAGCAGAAATGCCTAAACGCCAGGCCGCCGGGAGCCGGGACGGTGCGCGGGGCCGCGGGCGGCGACCTCGCGGTGGCCCCTGCGCGCAGCGGGGGAGGGGGGGGGGGGGGGGGAAGCCCTCCGCTGCTTACCTTCCCCTCCCCCACTTAGCGTCGGCTACTCCAGGTGCCTACACCGCGGTCCAAAGAGACGGAGCCGAGCTCCTAGCGTCCCCGTGTCCGGATCTTCTCTCCATGGCCAAAGAGCCCCGAGAGCCCCGCGCCCGCCGCCGCCGCCGCTGCTGCTTTTATGCAACTGGCAGCCGCAGCCTCTCTCTGCCTGGAGGTGAAACGCTCTCCTCCCGGGAATGACGCGCACTTCCCTCCGCCTCCGCCTCCGCCTCCTCCAGCCCGAGCCTCGGGGGCAGGGGCCTCGGCTCGCTCGCTCCGGGAGCAGCCGCTCGGCTTTCTCCGCTCCTTCCCCTCCGGGAGGAAGGGAGCCTCGGCCCCGGCGGCGCGCGCCCCAGCGTCCCCGCCACGAAGGGAGGCGGCGGCAGCGCGGGGCAGAGCGGGGTCCCGGGAGTCGCGCTTGCCCCTGGTCGGCGGGCGCCGCGGCTCGCGAGGGTCGCGCTCAGCCTCCGCTGGCCAGACAAGCGGCCCCGCTCTGCTGGGCGGAGGGCTGCCGATTGGGCGGGCGGGCGGACGAGACGGAGGAGGCGGGGGGAGAGGAGGAGCCTGCGGCCGGAGGAGGCGGTGGCCGCGCTGGGCTCCTCCCGCCGCCCGGCTCCGCGGGAGCTCCGGACCCCTGCGCTCAGTGCCTCCCGCTGCGGCGCCGGGAACCGCGGCCCCGGCTGCGGCAGCAAACTCCTACCCGGCCAGTGTGAACCTGAGCCGGCGCCCCCGCACCTCGTGGCCGAGCCTGACAATGAGCCCCCATCACCCCCGGCTGAACCTGACCATGAGCCCCCATCACCCCCGGGGGAGCCAGCCCCCCATCCTGTCCTGGCTGAGCCTGACACTGCGCCCCCGTCACTCCACGGCTGAGCTGTACCCTGCACCCCCAGCGCCTCCCGGCTGAGCCTGACTGCGCCCCAACACCCCACGGCTGAGCTGGACACTGCGCCTTCATCGCTCCCGCCAAAGCCAGACTCTGAGCCGCATCATCCCCAAAGGGACTTCTATAATTCCCGAAAATGTTCTGTGAGTCCGGCCGGCGCACCACGGCCGCCCCCACCTGGCCAACCGCGGGCGCCGAGTTCTTAGCGCTTTCCCTCAGCGCTTTCCGAAGAACCAGCCGGCTCTCTCACTCGGGACAGCTCCTCCGGCCGCGCAGAGCCGCCCCGGCAGCCGGCTCTCCGGCCAGAATAAATACAACGACGCTTCCCCACGCCCCCTGCCCGCGTCACTCCGGAGTGGCTGCCCGCCCACCCCAGTGCCTACGGACGGGTCTCCGGACTCCCGCACCCGGGCTGGAGTAGCCCAGCCGCCACCACCCCGCCTCTCGCTGGAGCTGCTCCCACCGAGGAAGAGGCTTGGCTACCGCCGAGGGCGCGGCCGGGGCTTGATTAGTCAGACCCACGAGGTCCCCAGCTAGTGACAGCGGCAGGACTGCCAAATCCAGGCAGTCGTCATCCTCTGTTTAATACGGAATTGGAAGTTGTCCCGAAAGGGCACTCTTTCAGTGAATACTGTACAGATAGGAGTGTTCATTTTTCAGGGTTGCTCTTCCTCCCCTCCCCCCCCTTCGACCCTTTTAATAAAACCTTAGTCATGTAACCATGACACACCCAGCAGGCGAGAAAGGGAATTCCCTATTTCCACGAGTTTGGTGCAGGAGTTTGTAGAAATCAAAAAGTTGCCAAATCTTGGCTGATGATAAGCTTCCCCTGGGGAGCTTTGAAAAATTCAGATTCCCAAACTTCACACGACCTACTGAATCACAGATGCCTGGAATATGTAAGTTTGAGAAACGGTGCCACATCCTCGAATTAATTAAAACCTTGGAAAGATGCCTCCACAATAGCAACATCGTCCAGTGCTGAGACCTTAATGAAACTACCCAACTTCGGGAGCCCCTGTCCCTCTAGGGGAGGGAGGAAGTTTCTTGAAATAAGGCAGTTGCAGGTGCCCTGGTGGCTCAGTTGGTTAAGCATCTGCCTTCAGCTAGGGTCCTGAGCTCAGGCTCCTGGGATCCAGCTCCATAAGGGGCTCCCTGCTCAGTGGGGAGTCTGCTCTTCCTTCTCCCTCTGCCCCTCCTACCTGCTCCTTCTCTCTCTCAAATAAGTAAAATCTTAAAAAAAAAAAAAAAGCAGGGGCACCTGGGTGGCACAGTCAGTTAAGCGTCTGCCTTCATTCAGCTCAGGTCATGATCCCAGGGTCCTCGGATCAGGTTGGGCTCCTTGCTCAGAGGGGAGCCTGCTTCTCCCTCTGCCTGCCACTCTCCCTGCTAGTGCTCTCTCTCTCTCTCTCTCTGACAAAGAAAATCTTCCCCCCAAAATGCCCATTTTCTGAATCTTTATTAAGTGCCAGGCACTTTGCTTGGAGTTTGAATATGTTCTCTAATTTAATCCTCCCAAAAATTGTTATTCCAATTGTAGACACGAGGACACTGGGACTCAGAAAAAGTCTAGCGAGCTGCATAGCAAGAGCCTATTGGAATCAAGTCTGCTAACCATTCAAACATTAAAAATAACAATTTAAAAAATCACATAAACTATTTTAATGGAAGTTTTGGGTTTAAAGAGGTCTTACTTGCATAACCTATACCTATTGCCAAAATCAAAGGAAATGGACATGGATATCTGGGGATGCTGTGCCCAGGGGACAGGGTGGGCAGGCGGTGTAGGAGACTCCGTACCTTCTGCTCAATATTGTTGTGAACCTAAAACTTCTCTAAATAAAGCCTACTGGGGGGCGCCTGGCCGGCTCAGTCAGTAGAGCATGCGACTCTTGATACCAAGCTTGTAAGTTCAAGCCCCACGTTGGGTGTAGGGATTACTTAAAAATAAAATCTTTAAGAAAAAATTTTTTAAATAAAAAAATAAAGTCTATCGACACAAAAGGGGGCACTGTGTCCTTGTATGGCTGACCTTTGAGAATTTTATAAATTTACGTTCTTGGGTATTTATCAGGAAACATAAAAAATCAAAGGTTCTTAAAATAAGGCAGATGGTTTTGAAACTACAGACGGTCACCAACTTCCGATGGTCTGACTTAATCATTCAACTTTACGATGGTGCGAATGTGAAATGCATTCAGTAGAAACTATACTTCAGATTTCAAATTTGGATCTTTTCCTCGTCCAGCCAGAGTGGTATGAGACTCTTTCATGATGCCAGGCAGAGACAGGGAGCCGAGGCCCCCGGTCAGCCCAGCGATCACGAGGGTCAACAACCAATACACTCACAACCATTCTGTACCCAGACAACCATTCTGTTTTTCACTTTCAGCACAGTACTCAATACATGACACGAGATATTCAACACTTCATTATAAAATGGGCTTTGTGTTAGATGATTTAGCCCAACTATAGGGTAATGTGGGTGTTCTGAGCACGTTTAAGCTGGGCTAGGCTAAGCTATGATGTTCGGTAGGTTAGGTGTACTAAATGCATTTTTGACTTAAGATATTTTCAACTGATCGTGGGTTTATCCAGATGTAACCCCATCATGAGCTGAGGAAGATCTGTATTGTGAACGGAAGTTACACTGGACACAAAATGAGAGGCCACGGACTTCTCTGGTCAATGGAATTGATGTTGTCACAGATCGGGTTCCCAGGGAAGCAGGCTCTGAGACAGAGTGGCAAGATGTTCATTAAAAAATGTCCATGAGGGGGGCGCCTGGGTGGCTCAGTCGTTGAGCGTCTGCCTTCGGCTCAGGTCATGATCCCAGGGTCCTGGGATCGAGCCCCGCATCGGGCTCCCTGCTCTGTGGGAGGCCTGCTTCTCCCTCTCCCGCTCCCCCTGCTTGTGTTCCCTCTCTCGCTGTCTCTCTCTGTCAAATAAAATCTTAAAAAAAAAAAATGTCCATGAGGTCAACACCTTTGGAGGGAGGGACAGGAAGCAGGATGGGACAGAGGGAAAAGTTCAGCTGCCATGTGAACCCAGCAACGGGCTCAGCCAACCTCCGAATTATTGCCCCTAGATGCCCGAACTTTACATAGCCTCCTGAATTAGTCATTGGATGTCGTGCACCCGGGGAAGTGGCATGACCTTGGGCAAGGCGGCTCAGCAGCCCCAGGCAGACCAAGGCAGACCTGGAGAGGGCTGGCTATGGATAACCCTCAGAGCTGGGCAGCCAGTCCTCCCTTGAAGCCAGATCTGGTAGCCTAACACCAGTAGGTAGTCGCCTACTCCCTCACTGGTGTTCTGTCCTTTCCACATGAGGAGGGAAAGCCCGAGGATGAGTGAGATGCTCATATGATGCCTCTTGTTTGTTGTCCTGGTGGTGGTAGTGCTCACAGTCTTGGCTAAGAGTGGAAGCCCTTCAGTCATGTTGCCTGGGTTAGAACCACTCCATAGCTCCCTGCAAGACAACTTCGGACAAAGATGCCCAGCCTCGGGGCGCCTGGGTGGCTCAGTCGTTAAGTGTCTGCCTTCAGCTCAGGTCATGATCCCAGGGTCCTGGGATCGAGCCCCACATCGGGCTCCCTGCTCGGCGGGAAGCCTGCTTCTCTCTCTCCCACTCCCCCTGCTTGTGTTCCCTCTCTTACTGTGTCTCTCTGTCAAATAAATAAATAAAATCTTAAAAAAAAAAAGATGCCCAGCCTCTCTGTGCCTATGTCTTCATTTAAAAATGGGAATAGGGGCTGGGTGCCTGGGTGGCTCAGTCAGTGAAGCGTCTGCCTTTGGCTCAGGTCATGATCTCAGGATCCTGGGATTGAGCCCTGCGTCGGGCTCCCTGCTCAGCTGGGAGTCTGCTTCTCCTCTACTTCCCCCTCTTCTGCTCCCCCCACTTGCATGCCCACACTCTCTCTCAAATAAATAAAATATTTTTTTTAGAAGATTATATTTACTTATTTGACAGAGACACAGCGAGAGAGGGAACACAAGCAGGGGGAGCGGGAGAAGGAGAAGCAGGCTTCCCGCTGAGCAGGGAGACGGATATGGGACTCGATCCCAGGACCCTGGGATCATGACCTGAGCTGAAGGCAGACGCTTAACGACTGAGCCACCCAGGCGCCCCTCAAATAAATAAAATATTTTTTAAAAAATGGGAATGGGGGCACCTGGCTGGCTCAATGAATAGAGCATGTGACTCTTGATGTCAGGGTTGTAAGTTCGAGCCCCACATTTGGCAAAGAGCTTACTCTGAATGGATGAATGAATGAAAGAATGATAGTACCTAGACCATGCAGTTGTTATGAGGGTTAACTATCATAACACTATAAGGGGCTTAGCCAAACACCTCATAAGTGCTCAGCATACTGTGTCATCGGTGCCTCTGGCCCTCTCTTCTTTAGCCTTCCGTGATTGGCTAAGTTAGAATCTTCTTTTTTTTTTTTTTTTTTTTTTTTTAAAGATTTTATTTATTTATTTGACACACAGAAAGCACAAGTAGGCAGAGAGGCAGGCAGAGAGAGAGGCAGAAGCAGGCTCTCCACTGAGCAGGGAGCCCGATGCGGGACTCGATCCCGGGACTCCAGGATCATGACCTGAGCCGAAGGCAGTCGCCCAACCAACTGAGCCACCCAGGCGCCCTAAGTTAGAATCTTCTATCAGGTTACACTCACAATGACTTTTTTGGTGGGGATTGGAAACTGAGTAAGATCCAGGCTGGAGGTGAAGGCCATGAGAAACATATGATGAACATGATCTAAAGGAGGCTGGAACTTTCTTTTTAATGGTGAAAAACAACAGCTACACTCCAAACATGCCTTATTCTTTCAAGCTCTCTGGCTCTGTATGCATGCCCCTTTCCCCATCTTTCGGCAATGCCAGTTCTCCCAATCCGTACCCTGGCCGGCCCGTCCCTTACCACGCTTACCACTGTCCTCTTACTTCCTGAGAACTAGATCAAATGTGACCCTCTTTGTGAACATTCTGGGGTCCGTCAGGGCCTCCCCTCAACTCCAATGGCTCTGTATCCACATCGGTTACACCCAGGCCAGCACCGCGCCATGATGGTCAAGTACGTACCCCAGCCATCCCCATCCTGCCCCTTTCCTTGCAGCTGGTGAACTGGACACCTGAAGAATCAGATTTAAGATGGAACCCCCTCGGGGCGCCTGGGTGGCTCAGTCGGTTAAGTGTCTGCCTTCAGCTCAGGTCATGATCCCAGGGCCCTGGGATTAAGCCCCGCATCGGGCTCCCTGCTCGGTGGGAGGCCTGCTTCTCCCTCTCCTGCTCCCCCTGCTTGTGTTCCTACTCTCGCCGTCTCTCTCTCTCTGTCAAATAAATAAATAAAACCTCGAATTTATTTATTTATTCACTAAAGTTTATTTATTTATTTTGTAATCTCTATGCCCAATGTGGGACTCGAACTCACCACCCTGAGATCAAGCTCACATGTTCTTCTGACTGAGCCAGTCAGGCGCCCCAAAGCCCATTTGTTTTTAAATCCTAAGGGTCTAGCACAGTGTTTCGAGAGTGACATTGCGTGCTGTGTGGACGGCAGAGGAATTCGCAGAGCCCTGCAAGACGGGGAGAGGATCAAACACCGGATCTGGAAAGAGCTTGTACACCTCCGCATTCAGCACTTTAGTGCCGCTGCTTGCTTTGTATGTCCCAGCTCCAAACCCTTTGAAGGCAGAACCTCCCTTGACTACCAGCCACTCTTCCCCTCTCTGCTTCCACCCGCACCCCGCCACCACCAGGCTATTAGAACTTAATCCCTACAAACAGTGTTTCATTCTATGAGGGTCTGAACAGATTGTTTTCAAATCTCATTTTTCTGTTCATACTTGTTCCCAGCTACATTTAGCGTCTGGGTATGGAAATGATTCTCCAGGTGACTAATGCTTCTCCAGGAAGGTGTTGATATGCTGTTTGCTATCCTCACCTTAATTAAAAGTCTTAGAAGAATTTTCCCCCATTGACCGAATGCAATAACATTACGGACTGTTAGTGTGTCCTTTCTCCACTGGGGTACCACTGAGTGTCTACAAAACCATCTTTTCTTTCTTTATGTCCTTCCATCCAACCAACCTCATTCTCACACTTCATCAGCTTGTCGTGAAGACTGTGTGTTTCCAGTTAAACTCTCTGGATCTTTGCTTTAAACTATGATGTAAGCAATTCTGCTATAGCTAAAACTCTGACACAGTCTTCTTAGAGAGAGGAGAAACATTTATTTATTTATCAGCCTCCAAAATCTGTTGGGTAAGTAGGAATGAAACCTCTTTTCTTTTTCTCGTTTGAAAACACAGCCTTCTACTCTGAAAAAAGTGATATTCCATCCTGATTCCTATGCAATATATTCAAAGTATGCACAAAATCATTTTAAGTTATATGCTATCTCTATATAACTTTGTTGTTGGCGCCTGGAACCAATATCTAGAACGTCTTCACAATTGAAGACACTGTCCCTGAGAAGGGAAATAAGTTGCCTGAGGTCACTCAGCTAGAATAAAGTTGCTACTGTAACATATTTTGTATTAAGATTTTCTTTTAGGGCGCCTGGGCGGCTCAGTTGGTTGGGCGACTGCCTTCGGCTCAGGTCATGATCCTGGAGTCCCGGGATCGAGTCCCGCATCGGGCTCTCTGCTCGGCAGGGAGTCTGCTTCTCCCTCTGACCCTCCCGACCCTCCCCCCTCTCATGCTCTCTCTCTCAGTCTCTCTCTCAAATAAATAAATAAAACCTTTAAAAAAAAAAAAAGATTTTCTTTTACCATGTCTAAGGTATACGCAGTATTGCCGCCATTATCTTACAGGTTTGCTGTTTGAGGATTAGATGATATATGTAAACTGAAGAAATACACATGAGAAATGTACCATCTTTTTCTTATATTCACAAATGGATGTGTACTGAAAGATTTTAAATAGTGAATTAGCGTAAGAATTGAGAAAGCTGATTATGCATAAAGTACATAATTTAAAGTAATACCAACATCCTGGGACACCTGGCCGGCTCAGTGGGTAGAGCATGTGACTCTTGATCTAGGGGTTGTAAGTTCAAGCCCCATGTTGGGCATAGTGTCTCCTAAAAAATAAAAATTTAAAAAAAAATTTTTAATAAAATAATACCAACATCCTGAAATCATGTATTATCTCCTGGGTTTTATCCCTTCCTTCCTGTTCCTCCCTTCCAGGCTACCAATAAAGAAGCATAAGCTCACTGTACCCTGAAAGATTAAGAATCTTGTGTACTCGTCAAAGAAGTAGAATTAGAAAGGAGAAGCAAGATTAGCAGCACCTTACCTGCATAAATTCATAGCTGTCAAATTCCCCAAAGTATATTGTATAAAAGCTCTCCGCAGGGGCACCTCATTGGCTCAGTCGGTTAAGTGTCCAGCTCTGGATCTCAGCTCAAGTCTTGATCTCAAGGTCATGAGTTCAGACCCCAGATTGGGCTCCAAGTTAGATGTAGAGCCTACTGGAAAAAAAAAAAAAAACTCTCTGAATTTTCCATTAGTTACAATTAAAAACTAACATACAAGAAAAAAATAATAGATCCTACAGTCTCAGGGCCATCTGGATGACAAAACAGCTCTTCAGGAAACTTGAAGTCACCAATGATTTGAAAATCCACAGTGAACAACCTGTCAGAAGTTCCTCTTTGTCTACCTCAATTCCACAAATCTCCTTTGTGATATGTCCACATTCCTCTCTAAAGAAATGAACATGAAACTATTTTGAAAGATAATCAAGATTACTTGAGACAAAGGACAAATACTATATGATTCCACTTATATGAAGCGCCTAGAGTAAACAAATTCATAAAGATAGAAAGTAGAGGGGCGCCTGGGTGGCTCAGTTGGTTAAGCGACTGCCTTCGGCTCAGGTCATGATCCTGGAGTCCCGGGATGGAGTCCCGCATCGGGCTCCCTGCTCGGCGGGGAGTCTGCTTCTCCCTCTGACCCTCCTCCCTCTCATGTGCTCTCTCTCATTCTCTCTGTCTCAAATAAATAAATAAAATCTTTAAAAAAAAAAAAAAAGAAAGTAGAGTGGTGCCGGCCAGGGGCTAGAGGAGAGGGGAATTGTTACTATTTAACAGATACAGAGTTTCAGTTTGGGAACATGAAAAAGTTGCAAAGATGATGGTGGTGGTGGTGCAGGATAGGAATATATTTAATACCGCTGAAACTTACACTTAAAAATAGCTAAAATGGTCAATTTTATGTTGTCACAGAAAAAAAGATTACATCTTGAAATATTATAACCTAACAAAAGTCATCAAATATTTCTCCAAGTTTCTAAGAGTACAATGGAAAAATGACAAAAATTTAAAAATCTGATTTTATGTTCCATTTGGATGTAAGAACTTACTGCAACTTTAAACGGAGGCACTGTTTTCAGAAAACTGTTAAAATGCACTACTAAGGGGGGTGCTGGAGGGCTCAGTCGATGGAGCCTGTGGCCCTTGATCTCTGGGTCATGAGTTCAAGCCCCACGTTGGGTGTAGAGATTAGTCTAAAAATTAGTAAATAAATAAAAATGTACTACAAGGTGCTTAAAAATGGAGGAAGGAATTTCAGCCCTTTCCATGATCACATCAACACAGGTTTTCTTGTGTGGATGAGCTGAATACAGCTTAGGAAACTCAGAGCTCAGTTATTTATACAACAAATATTTATTGTTGGCCAACGTGCCAAACACTGACAGATTTTGGCGGTAAGACAGCAGAGCTAATGCACTCCGGTTGGGAGTTCCTCTCTCTCATCGAAGGAAGCTGACAAGTAAGTAAACCAGTAAGCAAATGATAATACAGATTGTGATAAACTCTCTAAAGGACATAAGCAGAATTATGAATGATGAGTGGGACAGAAGACATTGATGGCCCTCAATGACCCACGCTGCCAGTATTCATGCTCTTGTGAGGTACCCTCCCATACTAGCTCTGGACTTGGCCATGTGACTTGCTTTGGCCAATGCAACAGTGGTGGGATGATGTAAGCAGAGGCTTCAAAAGCATTTGCACAAGTGGTTGGCGTTGAGGTGGGGGAAGGGGTATTTAAGATCGCATGGTCAGGGAATACAAAGATAGTGGTAGTTAAGATCTAAAGGATATGAACTCTGAGAACAAAACTTTGAAAAGGAAGATACAGTATAATGGTGAAAAAGGAGGGACCAAGGAAGGTGAAGCCTCGAGGATGGGAAATCCAGGCTTGGAATATTGTGGACCCAGGAGAGACTGATGGTGAACTTTTTGCCTAATTTCTGCTTGGACTGGCCTTATCTGGATACTAAATAAATCATAAGAAGAAGCCATAAAGGTTGACGAATTTTCTGGACAGATTCCTTGCTTTATAGAGAAATATTTAAAATATTGCTAAGCTGAAAATAAGCAACAGATTTTTTTAAAGATTTATTTATTTATTTTAGAGAGTGTGCACGCACATGTCGGGGGGGAGGGTCAGAGGGAGAGGATCTTCAGGCTGACTCCCTGCTGAGCACAGAGCCCCTTCCAGCTCAATCCCAGGACACATGAGATTATGACCTAAGCCAAAACCAAGGGTCGGAGGCTTAACCGACTGAGCCCCCCAGGTTCCCCAATAAGCAACAGTTTTAAGAAGGCCAAGCAGCTTTCACTTTTATGTCTTTAGAAGCCCTGAGTTACCATGTTAAAATCTGGCTACCCTGCCAGAGAAACCACATGTAGAGTGTTGCGCCTTCACTTTCTCAAACTGAGAGACCATGTGGGGAAAGAGGACCCGACACATAGTGAGAAGGAAGACCCAGCCATCTCAGTATCCCTGTTGAGTTCATCCCCACCTGCCCCACCAAATAAATGCAGGCATATGAGTGACCCACTGGTAAGAACAGCAGAAGAACTGCCCAGCTGATTTCAGAATCCAGATTTCAGAATCACGAGCCAGTGAAATAGTTGTTATTTGAAGCCACTGAGTTTGGGGTGGATGCTATGCAATGATAAAAAAAAACCTCAACCATTGGTTCTTGAATGGGGGTGATTTGGCCCCCACGGGATATCTGGCAATGTCTAGAAGCCATTTTGGTTGTCACACTGTGCGTACAAGTACTAGTGTCATCAAGTGGACAGATGTCAGGCATGCTGCTAAACATCGTACAATGGGGGCGCCCGGGTGGCTCAGTCGTCAAGCGTCTGCCTTCGGCTCAGGTCATGATCCCAGGGTCCTGGGATCGAGTCCCGTGTCGGGCTCCCTGCTCAGTGGGGAGTCTGCTTCTCCCTCTGCCACTGCTCCCCACCCCCACCACTTGTGTTCATGCTCTCTCGCTCTCAAATAAATAGAAATTTTAAAAAATAACATCCTACAATGCACAGGACAAAGAATTATTTGGCCCAAGATGTCAATAGTGCCATGGATGAGAAATGTGGATCTACATGAAGGGTATACGTATTTACGACTTTGATAAATAATTGTCAGTCTTTCGTGGGGGCTCTGCCCATGTATTTTCTCCAGAGCAATTATGAGAATGTCTCTCACCAGCAGCATTTATCACCATCTACATGGATATGTAGATATAACTACCAACATAGGTATAGATATGGCACCTATTTTTTTTAAAGATTTTATTTATTTATTTGAGAGAGAGAGAATGAGAGAGAGAAAGAAAGAGAGCATACATGAGACAGGGGAGGGTCAGACGGAGAAGCAGCCTCCCTGCTGAGCAGGGAGCCCGATGCAGGACTCGATCCTGGGACTCCAGGATCGTGACCTGAGCCGAAGGCAGTCGCCTAACCAACTGAGCCACCTAGGTGCCCGGCATCTATTTTTGTCCTAGGAAAAATACTATCACTCTGGCATGTATTTGTGTAATCATAATCAAGGATGAGGGTCCTTTCACATATACAAGAGTCGTGTGTAGTTCCTCTGCTGTGACTTGTCTTTCATACCCTTTGCTCCTTTTTCTACTGGGCTGTTGTGCTTATTTGTCATTGATTTTTAAAAGCTCTATATATGTTAAGGAAATTACCCCTTTGTTTATGATTTGAGTTGAAAGTATGATTTCCCAGGGACGCCTGGGTGGCTCAGTTGGTTAAGCGGCTGCCTTCGGCCCGGGGTCAGGATCCCAGGGTCCAGGGATCGAGTCCCACATCGGGCTCCTTGCTCAGCGGGGAACCTGCTTCTCTCTCTCTCTCCCTCTGCTTGTGCTCTCGCTGTCAAATAAATAAAATCTTAAAAAAAAAAAAAAAAAGAAAGTATGATTTCCCAGTTTCGCAGACTGATGCAGAGAGGTAAATAGCTAGAAAGCAAACTATACTAAGACAACCACACTTAAATGAAAAAACATGTTTGTAAACTACAGCTTGAACCAGTGTAAGAAACTAACAAGGGGGGCGCCTGGGTGGCTCAGCTGGTTAGGCGTCTGCCTTCAGCTCAGGTCATGATCCCGGGGTCCTGGGATCGAGCCCTGCATCGGGCTCCCTGCTCCACGGGGGGCCTGTTTCTCCCTCTCCCACTGCTTGTGCTCTCCTGGTCTCTCTCTGCCAAATAAATAAATAAAATCTGAAAAAAAAAAGAAAGAAAAGAAACTAACAAGGGATGTGTTGAGGAAAGAAAACTAGTATCTGCTGGCAAAAACCACACAATGAGGGACAGAAGCAGCGTGTAGGGGGCTGAAGAGACGGGGTGTCGTTGTCAGGGGAGAGAAAGCCCCATCTGAGGCCAGACTGTGAACCTGCGAGACGAATTTCAAACTGTAGGAAATTATTTAAAGCAGTGGATGATACCATAGGTCGAAGATCAGGCTCTAAGTTCAGTCTGTAAGTTCCCCTTTACCTTTTGAACCTTTGGAGTCTTGTCCCTCTCTGAGTCTCGCTGATAAAAAAAAAAAAAGACTAGCAACGAGAGACACATAATAAGCAAGGGTTCTGGAGCCACACTGTTTCAGATCAAGTCAGCAATACCACCTACTTGCGGTGTGACTTTGGGGGACTTACTTCAGCTCTCTGGGCCTCCATTTCCTTATCTGTAAAATGCGACTAACCGTAGTACCCACCCCTACAGAGTTATTATGACAGTAAATGAGTTAATAAATATGAAGCATTTAGCAGAGTACCTGGTACGTCTATGCATATGGTTAAAGTTATTTAATGTTATTGGGGCGCCTGGGTGGCTCAGTCAGTTGGGCATCTGACTCCTGGTTTCGGCTCAGGTCATGATCTCAGGGTCATGGGATCAAGCCCCATCCCAGGCTCCGTGCTCGGCAGGGAGCCTGCTTGTCCCTCTCCCTTGGCTCCTCCCCACTCATGCTCTCTCTCTCTCTCAAATAAATAAATAAATATCTTTAAAAAATAAAAATAAAGTTATTTGATGTTATTAATACACACTAATATACACACATACTTAGTCTATTTCAGACAAGTAACACAGTATCTCAGATTTTCAACCACCGTTGTACACAATTATCCTCATTTCACAGTAAGGAAACTGAGGCTCAGGAAAAGGAAATAGGATCCACTTTTTTCATCACCTTTGGGTCATCTCCCAATATTAAAGAAAGTAGTATCTTTACAAGGAAAGCTTGTAGAAAAAAAAAATACCTTACACAGGCGACCAGAAACCATCTTCAAGTACAGGAAGGGTTATCATGAGGACCAGAAATTAACTTTACTCTGTTGCTCCAGGGAGCAGAAGCGCTATCAATGGGTAGAAAAATCAAGGGATGTAGAATTTGGTTCGACCTTATGAAGAAGTTGCTGTTTATACCTTCCAATGTAGCTCCAGTTCCTAGCCCAGTGCTTGGCAACAGCTCTCAATAAATATTTGCTGAATGAATGTATAAATGAATGAAGAGCTTTCCAAAATGGCACAGACGGCCTCAGGAGCACTCCATCCCGGCATGTGTAAGAAGAGGCTATAGCTAAGCACCTTACGGAAGGCTAGAAGAAATGCTACTGACAGGGCGCCTGGGTGGCTCAGTTGGTTAAGCGACTGCCTTCGGCTCAGGTCATGATCCTGGAGTCCCGGGATCGAGTCCCGCATCGGGCTCCCTGCTCGGCGAGGAGCCTGCTTCTCCTTCTAACCCTCCCCACTCTCATGTACTCTCTCTCTCTCTCTCATTCTCGCTCTCTCAAATAAATAAATAAATAAAATCTTAAAAAAAAAAAAAGAAATGCTACTGACATACAACTATGCTATCTGAGTCTTCAGGAAGAAAAATGATCCTAGAGAATATGCAGGAGAGAAGTTCTTCTCAGAACCACTAAGGGACTGACTTCTGGCTTTAAAAGTTTCTGTACTACAGGTGAAAGTAACTTCAAAGGGGACCCTCGTCAAATGCTTCTCGTTGTTTTTGTGGGACACAGGTTTCAAGAGGCAAGACCACTCTAGTGATACTTTATACAGGTAAAATCAAGTAAAGGAAAAAAGCTGTAAGCAGCATGCCTTGGCAAGAAAAAAAAGAAGGAAGGGATGGTTCAAAAGGGCATTGGCAACATACAAAGTTTTAATAGAAATTAGTAATAATTCCCACCATTTGAAGATTTATGATGTGCCAACCACTGTGAGAAACCCAAGTCTCAATGGAAAAATGAGTTATCTTCCAATTTTTGGAGGTACTGGAGCCAGAGAGGACCAAGTTCAAATTCTGACTGGAACATTTAATCACTGTTTCACTCTAGGCAAGCTTCCCACATCCTTGGGTCTTCAGTTTTGTCACACGTAAATCAACAAAATTGGAGATAAATAATTCCACACAGATAGAACACACTAGATGCAAAACGTCTCCCACAGGACCCAGTATATTTTGGCACTCCCCCCCGCCTAGCCTGTACAATATAAGGAGCTGCCTATGACAGCTGAGAATGACCAAAGATTAAATGGCTCGCTTCATGAGCCAGGGAGTTCTCCATCTCCGGAGGTGTTTATTCACAGGCTACGCGCAAACAGCAACACTTACATAATGCTTCCTACGTGCCAGGAACTGCTGTGTGTGATTTATAGATATTTATGAATTCTGCTGATCCTCCCAACCCTATGAGGTAGATACGACTGTTAGCCACATTTTACAGATGAGGGAACTAGGGAGCAGCTAAGTGGTTTGTGTGAGATGATACCACTAGCAGGTGCCAGAAATTTCAGCCCAGAAGTCCCGCTCTTAACCACTTCACTAACTGCCTGTAAGCAATAGCGTGAAGGACATTTCGCTCTTAGTGGTTGTGTACTGGAGTCCATGACCTTGACGTTCCTTCCAGCACAGAGATCCCACGCGCCCATAGTCTCTGCCTAGTGTGAACAGCTAAAGGGCTTCGACCAGGACGGACAGAAGAGCTCAAAGGAGAAGCAGTAGATGCCAGCACGAGGGGCGGCCCCAGGCGCAGCGCGTCCCACGCTCCGAGAGCGCCCCTCGGCCAGGGGCTGCTCAGACCCACAGGACACCTGCCAGGCCAAGGCCGGGCCGCGAAGCGAAGGCGTTTCCCGGAGCCAGACCCTAGGTGTCACCAGTGTGACGGCACGGCCACTCCTCCGTCCGTCCTCTGCACTCGGGCTGCCACAGGAAATAACACTGTCAGCGGCGCGGAGGGGGGCGCTGACGCACGGAGGGCGGAAAGGGCGTGGGTGCGAGAGCCGCGAGCCGGGCTGTTGGTGCCCGCGGCGCCCTGCAGCCGTGCCCCGCCCCCGCCGCCCCGCCTGCAGCCGCGCCCCGCGCCCTGCGCAGCGGCTCCGAGAGGGGGGCTGGCAATCCACAGCCCGGAGCTCCAACTTTGGTTTTAAAGGTTATTGCCGCGGATTTAGGCTTGGGGTTTGGGCTTTGAGGGGGAAGGGGAACATAACGGAACTTTTCTTCGTTTCCCTCTGCCTTGAACTACATTTAGATCTAACGTCTCATGCTAACTTAATCGGCTGGGAGAAAATAATAAAGCCGTGCTGACTTACATGTGCATATTAGTGAAGAGAATGCTTTCACAAACTCTGTCTTGTTTGATCCTCCTAACACACCTGTGGAATAGACAGGACAAGGGTTAGCATCCCCATTATACAGATGAGAACAGTGAGGTTTGAGGAGACGGTAGACAGGACTCAAAATGGTATTCACTTTGTCTCCAAGAGATTAAAAAAAAAAAAATCCCTGGTTTTTAAATTAAATACTTTGTATAGTGAGCCCATGTAATATATAAAGACTCGGCATTATTCAAACTCCTTATTCATCATCTCCTTCCCCACCCCCCCCCCCCCCCCCTCCCCCCCGGCAATATATTTGCTGGCCACAAGAGGAAAAAAGTTATAACCCAGAGCAAGGAAGAAGACAGTTCTAGATGAAAAGAGACTTAAAATACACACTAAGTGCACTAAGTGTGGTTCTTGACCCAATCCTCATTTGAATGAATCAATGAAAGGGATATTTGGGATCAACTTCGAAATTTTGAATATAGACTAGGAATTACGTAACATTAAGGAATTATTGTTAATTTTTGTCAGGGATGATGATGGTATTGTAGTTATAAAGAAAAATGTTCTTGTTTTTAGAGCTTCCCTGTGACATCTTTAAAATATGTTAGCGGGGGGGGGCGCCTGGGTGGCTCAGTTGGTTGAGCGACTGCCTTCAGCTCAGGTCATGATCCCAGGGTCCTGGGATCGGGTCCCGCATCGGGCTCCCTGCTCTGCGGGGAGCCTGCTTCTCCTCTCCCATTCCCCCTGCTTGTGTTCCCTCTCTCGCTGTGTCTCTCTCTATCAAATAAATAAATAAAATCTTTAAAATAAAAATAAATAAATAAAAAATAAAATATGTTAGCGGGATGCCTGAGAGGCTCAGTGGGTTAGTGTCTGCGTTCGACTCAGGTCATGAGCCCAGGATCCTGGGATCTAGTCCCACATCGGGATCTTTGCTCAGCAGGGAGCCTGCTTCTCCCTCTGCCTGCCGCTCCCCCTGCTTGTGCGCTCTCTCTCTCTGACAAATAAATAAAATCTAAAAAATAAAATATGTTAGTAAAAAACTAATACATAAATAATAAATAAAATGAAATACACTAGCAAAAAATAATAAGCATATGTGACAATATACTGACAATTGTTAGCTCTAGGTTACGGATATACATAGAGGCGTTTATCTTACTATTCTATTTTTCTTGAGGTTTAAATTTTTCATAATGAGGTAAAAAAACTGCTGAGAAAAGCAGTGACTCGTTCTTCCTTTTACAGTTAAACGTCTTTGTCTTTTTAATTTTTTTGTATTTTGACATTTTCCTTGACTGCCTTTCAGTGTACAGAAAATTTGATGGGTGGGGTGCCTGGCTGGCTCAGTTGGAGGAGTCCCACATCAGGGGTAGAGATTACTTAAATAAATAAACTTTAAAAAAAAAAAAAGAAAATTTAGTGTGAAACATAAATGGGGGAAGAGGCCTCATGTTACATTTGACTGAAATTCTACACTATCTATGTCTTTGATCAGACCCTACAGATTACAAATAGGAGCCTAATACACAGAATGTGAAAAAATTCCTCATAAAAGAAAAGAAAATGGTGCTCTGAAGGATTTTTTTTTTTCCTTTTTGCTTCTCATTTTGAAACCATTCAAACTTACAGGAGTTGCAAGAATAGTATGAGGACTCCTGTGGACTCTTCACCCAGATACATCTATTGTTAACACTTTGCCATATTTGCTCACCACTCTTTCTCTCTACACAGTTACATGTATTTTTTCTGGACCATTTGAAAGTAAACAGCAGACATCATTCCCTTTTACCCCTAAATACTTCGGTGTGGATCTCATGGAAATGGGGACTTTTTTACATAACAACACAATTATCAAATTCAGGAATTTTTAGCATATACAGTCCCTATTCAAACTTTGCCAATTGGCCCAACAATGTCCTTTATAGTATCTTACCCAAATCCAGAATTCAGGATCAAACCTTTGTGCATTGCATTTGGTTGGTGCCTCTTTTTAGTTCCTCTTAATCTGGAACAGCCTCTTAGCCTTCCTCTGTCTTTCAGGACATGAACAATGAAGAGTACAGTCCAGTTGTTGTGTATAATTTCCCTTAATTTAGGCAGAAAACCTACAAATGCTCTTTAATTATAATTCCAAGAATTTACCAATTCAACCTCTTCTTCAAGAGCTATAATTACACTTACAGGAGAAGAGAAAAATTGAACTGTTAAAACTTGAAAATATAGGGGCGCCTGGGTGGCTCAGTCGTTAAAGCATCTGCCTTCGGCTCAGGTCGTGATCCCAGGGTCCTGATCAAGTCCCGTATCCGGCTCCCTGCTCAGTGGGAAGCCTGCTTCCCCTCTCACACTCCCCTTGCTTGTGTTCCCTCTCTCGCTGTCTCTCTCGCTGTCAAATAAATAAATAAAAATCTTAAAAAAAAAAAAAACTTGAAAATATATATAAAGAACATTATTCTCCCAGACAGGATTCAGAGAGACCTCACTGGTGAATGAAATTAGTTAAATAAATTTACATGATAATATCAGATTTAAACTAAGTGAAAAGATTAACTGGTGACTAATAATTTGGCAATAAAACATACTACTAAGTGAATCTCTAGTGATGTCTAAAAGTTTGGGTTTCTTTTATTTTAACTTAATTAATTTTTTTTTTTTAATTTTATTTTTTACTTTGAAAAAGGGGCACCTAGGTGGCTCAGTTGGTTAAACGTCTACCTTCAGCTCAGGTCATGATCCCAGGGGATCATCAGGCTCCCTGCTCAGTAGAGAGTATGCTTCTCCCTTTCTCTCTCCCTCTGCCTCTCCCCCTATTCATGCTCGTTCTCTATGTCAAGTAAATAAATAAAATCTTTAAATAAATAAATAAATATCAAACAGGGGTGCCTGCTCAGCTCATGGAGCATGTGACTCTTGATCTCAGGGTCATGAGTTCAAGCACCACATTGGGCATGGAGGGTACTTTAAAAAACAAAACAAAACAAAAAACAGCAAACAAACAAAAGCCTTAAAAAATAGCATACTTTTTTTTTAAATCTGGGATATGTAAGATATGTTTATACAAAAATAAGAAAATCAAATTACAACTTAAGATATCTTCCACAATGTGGATTCTGAGATAGAAGAAACCTTAGAGATTATCCAAGCAACTGATATTTTATAGAAAAAAAAAAAAAAACCACACCAAAACCCAGACTGTATCCAACAGAAATACTCAGACAAGTGTACATGGGTGTTTGTACAAGGATATTCCCCCAATACTGTTTATAATAATGGGGGGGGGGAAGGAAATGATCTCAATGCCCATCAATGGGAGGGGTTTTTTTCATTAGGCAAATTTTTCAGAAGTTATTTTTAAAAATTTTGGGGGGGTTGCTTGGCTGGCTCAGTCAGTAGAGGATACGAGGCCTGATGTCAGGGTCATGAGTTCAAACCCCATGTTGGGCGTGGAGCCTACTTTAAAAAATAATAAAAATAGGGGCACTTGGGTGGCTCAGTTGTTAAGTGTCTGCCTTCAGCTCAGGTCATGATCCCAGAGTCCTGGGATCGAGCCCCGCATCGGGCTCCCTGCTCAGCCCCCCTGATTGTGTTCCCTTTCTTGCTAGGTCTCTCTCTGTCAAATAAATAAATAAAATCTTAAAAAAGAAATAAAAAATAATAAAAACAAAGTTTTAAAAATAAGTTCTTATTATGAGAGGTTTTTAAAAAATGTTTTGTCAATATATTAGACTCTCTATAACCATTAAATAATAATGCAAATGTATATTTAATGAAACATGCCTATTATACATGAAATGGTAAAGCAAACTCTAAAATACCATCTTTAGTATAATCGCCCCTTTTTAAAGTAAATGCGTACAGGTGTGTGTGGGAACTGAAAAAAATCTGAAAATAAATATACCAAAATATGACTAGCGATGGATGGCCTCCAGGCAAGACTAGAATTGATTTCAATTGACTATTTTATCTTTAGTAAATTGTGAATTTTATATCACTTATTATTTCATTAAACAGGAAAAATAACGTTATTTTCTTTGCAAGAAGAAGCAAGTATCTTTTTTTCATTTTTACTCCAACCAGTGAGTATTAACCATGTCCCAAAGCGTGTAGAACAATGCTATGGAATTGTTACTGGCTGAAGACATTCTTCTTTTTTTTTTTTTTTAAGATTTTATTTATTTAGGGGCGCCTGGGTGGCTCAGTCGGTAAGCGTCTGCCTTCAGCTCAGGTCATGATCCCAGGGTCCTGGGATCGAGCCCTGCGTCGGGCTCCCTGCTCCGCAGGAAGCCTGCTTCTCCCTCTCCCACTCCCCCTGCTTGTGTTCCTGCTCTCGCTGTGTCTCTCTCTGTCGAATAAATTAAAAAAAAAAAAAGATTTTATTTATTTATTTGACAGAGACACAGTGAGAGAGGGAACACAAGCAGGGCGAGTGGGAGAGGGAGAAGCGGGCTTCCCGTGGAGCAGGGAGCCCGACGCGGGGCTCCATCCCAGGACCCTGGGATCATGACCTGAGCCAAAAGCAGCTGCTTAACGACTGAGCCACCCAGGAGCCCCGAGACATTATTCTTAATATCCAAGATCAGAATTGCAGTAAAGATAACAGGGAAGAAAGCCTATTTGAAAGTGGAATTATGTCACTGGGATCAGAATGTGAAAAAAAAACAAAAAGAGTATGTCTCACTCATTTGAGAATGACATGCTGTGGGAAATTTTTTGGATGAATGAGTAGAAGGATGGATGGATGGACGGATGGATGGACGGATGGACGGGCAGATGGATGGATGAACAGACTTCAATATGTGTGAATGTGCAAGGTATACCATTCCATAAAGAACTGGAGGCAGCTGGGAAGAGGGTTGAACAGCTAGATTGATCTAGGTTTTCATTTTTTAGTATTTATGGTCAACTTTCACAGTGACTGTACTTTTTTCACGTTATTACACCCTCCTAAGGAAGAGAAGGGAGAAGTTCAGGCCTCTGCTACTCCTCCAATCTCTGCCCAATAAATAGCAACAAAGAGTGGATGAAAGCACAGTGAAGAGCGATAACCACCACTATTTGAGGAATTTTTAACCTCTGGAGGTGGTGTGGGGCCCCTGCAAAATCCAGAAATACGAACACCCAATTCTGGCTCTATTTCAGGAGATTCTTTTTTTTTTTTTTTTTTTTAAGATTATTTATTTATTTGACAGAGAGACACAGTGAGAGAGGGAACACAAGCAGGGGGAGTGGGAGAGGGAGAAGCAGGCTTCCCGCTGAACAGGGAGCCCAATGTGGGGCTCGATCCCAGGACCCTGGGATCATGACCTGAGCCGAAGGCAGGCGCTTAACGACTGAGCCATCCAGGCGCCCCTCAGGAGATTCCTGAGCCCCCAGAATCCCACCCATTAATTTCGTTGAAATTCACCAAGTCCATGTTAAGAACTCCCAAGGTAACCTGTAGCAAGAAGGACTGAACCTGGCAGTGACAGGCAGAACGGACCATAAAAGCTTTAGAGGTAAAGCCCTTGTATTTCTATTTGACAAGGGGATCTTGCTGCCTTGAATGTAGCTGCAGCAAACAGGCACTTAAATTTAGGAAGGAGGGGTGCCTGGGTGGCTCAGTCGTTAAGCGTCTGCCTTCAGCTCAGGTCATGATCCCAGGGTCCTGGGATCGAGTCCCACATCGGGCTCCCTGCTCGGCGGGAAGCCTGCTTCTCCCTCTCCCACTCCCCCTGCTTGTGTTCCCTCTCTCGCTGTGTCTCTCTCTGTCAAATAAATAAATAAAATCTTTAAAAAAAAAAAAAAAGAGTCCATGATTCCTCATGAAGAAAAAGAAAGACAACTGAGTGTGCATTTATTTATTCAACAAATCTATATTGAGTTTTCACTGTATGCCAGGCCTTGTTCCAGGAGCTGGAGACATAACAAGGAGCAAAACAAAGCCAGCCATGTGGAATGAGCTTTCTTGTTGAGGTTGGGGAGGAAGACAATAAACAGGTAAACAAGCAATTATTTGATATAATGTCACAATGTAATAAGTGCCAGAAAGAAAAATGCAGTAGGGGAAAGAGAAAAAGAGCAATGGGAAGCTTTTATGACAGAGGAGGGTTAGGGAAGGCTTGGCTGAGAAAAAGCACTTGAACAGACACCAGAATGGAGTGAAGGAGCGAGTCATGTAAGCATCTGGGGAAAGAGTTTTCCAGGAAAACAGAACAGGAAATGCAAAAGCCCTGGAGAGGGAATGTGCTCCATGTGTTAGAAATAGCTAGGAGGCCACTGTGGTTGGAGGGAGGTGATCAGGGGAGATGGTGGAGCGAAGTCCAGGACGTAAGCTGGTGTCAAACCACATAAAGGCTTGGAGGCCACAGGAGGGGCTTTGAATTGTCTTCTAAGAGTCATGGGAAACCACCAGAAGGAGGCTTTTCAGAAGGGCAGTATCACCATCTGACTTGTGTTTTATGATGGGTCATTCTAGCTGCTATGTGGAAAAGAGACAGAAGGAGGGTGAGTACGAAAGCAGAGAAGAGAAAAGAGAACATGTATTTTTCCCTTTCCACATGGTACTGATGATTTTTGGCGGCCCCAGGAAAGAGAACATAGATATAAAAATTATTGGATCAAACTGAATGCTTCAGACCAGTTCATTCTACCAGTATGTCACCAACATCCGGTTGATGGGCCCTAGAAATGAGACAGCAGTCTCCCACCTAATGTTAGCTGTGATATTGTGATTTATAATAATATATATTTGGTCTTTGTCCCCATTTCTGGCACAGAGCTTTTTTTTTTTTTTAAGATTTTTATTTATTTTTTTGAGAGAGAATGAGAGTGATAGGGATCACAGAGGGAGAGGGAAAAGCAGACCTGCCACTGAGCAGGGAGCCTGATGTGGGGCTCAATCCCAGGACCCCGAGACCCGACCTGAGCTAAAGGCAGATGCTTAACCAACTGAGCCACCGAGGCGCCCCTGTCACAGAGCTTCTAAAAACCTTAGAATTTCCTAAGTGATGAGAGTGACAACAGTGTCTCTGGTTGTATTAATAAGTCGTCTTTAAGCCTGAACCTAAGGATGGGGGCTGGTTACCTGGGGAACCAACCATATGACTAGAGGGTTGGAACTTTCAGTCCCATCCATCCCCCTGATCTCTGGGGTAAGGAGAGGGGTTGGATGTTGAATCAATCCCCAGTGGCCAGTAATTTAATCAATCATTCCTATGTAATGAAGCCTCCATGAAAACCCAAGAGGACAGGGTTCAGAGAGCTTCCAGGTTGGGGAACACATGGAGATTTGGGGAGAGAGGCTTGCTCTAGAGAGAGCATGGAAGCTCCACATCCTCCCTTGCCCCATACCTTGCCCTCTGCATCTCTTGCATCTAGCTGCTCCTGAGTTATATTCTTTTATAATAAACCAGTAATCTAGTAAGTAAGAGGTTTCTTTGAGTTCTGTGATCCCCTCTAGCAAATTAATCAAACCTAAGTTGAGGGTCTTGGGAACGTCCAATCTATAGCTGGCCAGTCTGAAGCCTAGGCAACAAGCTGACTTGTGATTGGTATCTGATGTGGGGAGGTGAGGGGCAGTCTTGCAGGACTGAGCCTTTAACCTGTGGAATATGACACCATCTCTAAGTAGATAGTGTCAGAGTTGATTTGACTTGTAGGACACCCTGCCGGTATCTGAAAATGGCTTGGTGGTACGTGAGTCTGCAGGTGTGGCCCATACCTCCTTGTGAAGCAACAAACAACATTGTATCCTAGCATCTAAAGGATTTAGGCATTTGGTCTCCATCATACTTCCAATAATCCACCAGTCCGGCACCTATAGAATGAATCCGGTGGGATGATTGTAGACTTACCACAAACTCAACCGAGTAGTAGCCTGATCACTGCTGCCAGGCCAGATGTAGTATCTTAGATAGAGATTAATATGGCCTCAGGCACATAGACTGCAGAGGACCTGTCGATAGATATTGCTAGACACCGTGTTGCTTTGGACACCCGTAGCCAGCGAAATCAGTTGTAAGCACAGATGATGATCTAGCTTGACTTCTGAGACAAGTCTCCACCCTGGAGGTCTAAACCAGTAATACCCCACTCTGAAAAGGTAATCGAGATAACAGTTGAAGTCTCTTTCTTCCTCCAGTCTGGAAGAGTGTCAAGATGTCTTTCCATAAGCCAGCAAAAAGAATGAAATCTGGCCATTTGCAACGACGTGGATGGAACTAGAGGGTAATGTGCTAAGCGAAGTCAGTCAGTCAGAGAAAGACAAATACCATATGATTTCACTCATATGTGGAATTTAAGAAAAAAACAGATGAACATAGGGAAAGGGAAGGAAAAATAAGATAAGATAAAAGCAGAGGGAAGCAAACTGTAAGAGACTCCTAACTATATAGGGAACAAACTGAGGGTTGCTGGAGAGGAAGGGGTAGAGGGATGGGGTAACTGGGTGATGGGCAGTAAGGAGGGCACTTGATGTAACAAGCACTGGGTATTATATGCAACTGGAGAATCACTAAATTCTACCCTTGAAACTAATAATACATTATATGTTACTAAATTGAATTTCAATAAAGAGTTTTTTAAAAAAATATCTTTCCATAGATCAAGCTTATATACTTGATCATTTTTTTTAAGATTTTATTTATTTATTAGGGAGAGAGAGAGTACGTGAGAGGACGCGAACGAGAGAGAGCAAGGGCAGGGGCAGAGGGAGAGGGAGAAGCAGACTCCCCGCTGAGCAGGGAGCCCGATGTGGGGCTCGATCCCAGGACCCTGGGATCGTGACCTGAGCCGAAGACAGATGCTTAACTGACTGAGCCACCCAGGCGCCCCTGTACTTGATCATTTTTATTTATTTATTTATTTTAAGATTTTATTTATTTGAGAGAGAGAATGAGAGAGAGAGAGAGAGAGCACAAGAGGGGGGAGGGTCAGAGGGAGAAGCAGACTCCCTGCTAAGCAGGGAGCCCGATGTGGGACTCGATCCCAGGACCCCAGGATCATGACCTGAGTCGAAGGCAGTCGCCCAACCAACTGAACCACCCAGGCGCCCCTACTTGATCATTTTTATACCACTTCTGTAAATATTCTTGTTCACATTCTACTTCAGCTTCGGATGTGGTTACCAAGTGTATAACCCTTGAATTCCTAGACAGTATTGCCACATCTGGCCAAAGATGCACTTTCCCTAGGAAGCCCTATTCCAGCAATGAGATGTGTACCACACTGTGTACCTTCTGTAAATATCCCAGAGAACAATCACTGTTCTTAAGCACTCACAAATTTTTTTGTACGTAAATTATTGTAAACAACGTCAATGACTGGGACAACAGAAGTTGATTCTGACGCTGCAGGTGTGTTCTTTTCTATCCCAGTCAGAAAAGAAGGACCTGCAACAGCTTGAATTCCCATGTAATAGACAACAATACACATTTACAGTTTTCCCTCCACGTTATATTAACTCTCCTTCCTTCTGTCACACTACAGTCCAAAGAGATCTAGATGATCTTGACAGCGCACAGAACATCCCATTAATCTACGACCCTGGTGACACGGCATTGATCGGACTGAATGACATCAGAAGGCTTGGTAAGACACATGTGCTCCAGACTGGGGGAGCCTTGCCGTAGCTATACCTGAAGGGATATTTTATCTTGTGTCTTCTACCATGAAGAAGGAAACACAGTGCCTTCTGCCACTCCCCCTGCTTGTGCTCCCTCTTTCTCTCTGTCTAATAAATAAATAAAATATTAAAAAAAAAAAAAGAAGAAGATACCATCCATTTTTAGCTTGCACTCAACATGCAGGGTGGACCCATCTGCCAATCAAACTTGACCCTTTTCTCATTCTTTGGTTGGTCATGCAGAATTGCAGAATGCCCATACAACCATGAGCATGAGCTGGAGGGACCATGGTGGGGGGGGGGGGGGCAGTGTGTGGAATCTGGGGTCCTGCTCATGCAGCTTACTTGTACCCTCTGGTCCTGCTTATTTCTCAATTCTGGATGTAGCACCTTCATTTTATGATGGATTGCTGATAGGAACCCCGTATTTATGACTTAGTTGATCAGCCCCAGTTCATGATGAGAAGTTTTACTGCATGATCACTTGGTGACCAATTGACAGGCCTGCCTTCTATCCTGACCAGAGCTTTACAGAATGACAGGAGTCATTTTCCAAAGGCATGTGATTCTCTACTACAGATAGCATGGCCTTTCTCTCCATCCCCAAGGCCCTGACTCATGATCCCCCACTGGGACTGGCCACAGATCTATACACATCTTTTCCTACCATTGAGAGCTCCAATACCGTGGGGGCTGCAGGCTCACATGGCCTGAGTGATCACCCTGGACCTGAGACAGAGTGCTTTCCTGCGCAAGGGCCCACACAAATCCGGCAGTCTTGCATGTCACTGAGTATAAGAACTGCAGCAGTAACCAAAAAATGCATATGCCTTCAAGTTTTCATCTATTTTTGATAAACATGACAGTGAAGGGGGTTGAAACCTGGAGGGCCCAGCAGAAATACTTCAATTTGCATGTAAGGACCCAGTCTGGGTAAAAAAAAGCTAGAGAATACAACCCCCACACCATCTAGGATCTTCTTTCTTCCTGAGGCATGCAAATATCAAACTTTCTAGTTGATTAGCCAGGCATGAGTTCTACCTCGAAAACAAAAAAGTACATCCTGTTGTCGTCATGTCTTGATCTCAAAGAGGTTCTCGTCAGCTATTAATACATTGCACTTTTTTAAGCAGAGGAAGTGGTAGGACAAATTATTTTCTCAAAGGCTCAGAAAGGTGCCATGCTCCATCTCCCCCTACTACACGCTCAGCACGTAAGATGCTGTCTAGCAGGGAAAGCTCACTGGAAGACTCAGTGCCCAAGATTTTTATGGGGGACTGCTCAGATAGGCACTCTGGGCTCAGCATGTCTCAAATTCCAGACTCCCCGAAGGAAATCAGGTTTTTGGCATAAACCATATCACTTGCACATTTCAGCCCAGTAAGCAACTCTTAATGAGACAATGGTGGGAACCCTTCCCAAATCCAAATTGCCAAACTTTCAAGCAGGCCTTTCAAAGGGGGGCAATCTCAGGACTGCTATGTCTATCTTACGTCTTCTAACCTTTTTCTGCATATAGGCATTATTATCCTTCTTAAAATATATTTTACATTTTTACATTTTATATTTTTCTACTTATGTTACATATTTATTTAAAATATTTATATTATATTTTTAGGGCACCTGGGTGGCTCAATCGGTTAAGCGTCTGCCTTCTGCTCAGGTTATGATCCCGGGGTCCGGGGATCAAGTCCCACATCGGGCTCCCTGCTCAGCAGACAGCCTGCTTCTCTGTCTCCCTCTGCTGCTCCCCCTGCTTGTGCTCTCTCTCTGTCAAATAAATAAATAAAATCTTAAAAAAAAAAAAAAGAAAAAAAAACTCAAATAGGCTGATATCTTGCTCAAGACCATGCTGGTCATCTACGGCAAAGCCAGTATCCGAACCCCAGTATATGCGGTTTACTATTACGTTGTAATGTCTCAAATCATAGCATCGAACATACGTAAAACGTTTTCATATTGAGATTATCTTACATACATACAGATTCTTCTATGAATAAATTCTTCCACTGATAATTATAGCTGCTACCAGTCTACAGACAGAAGGAAGAAAAGGAAGAGGTTTTAGTCTCAGTATTTCTCATTTCTAAAAGATGTGTGAGAACTTTTGCTTCCCAGCACTGCATCTAAGAAGCTGAGAAGTCGCCATCTATCTTATTTTTTCCCTTTTTTTTATTATGTTATGTTAATCATCATACATTACACCATTAGTTTTTGATGTAGTGTTCCACGATTCATTGTTTGTGCGTAACACCCAGTGCTCCATGCAGAGCGTGCCCTCTTTAATACCCATCACCAGGTTAACCCATCCTCCCATCTCCCTCCCCTCTAGAACCCTCAGTTTGTTTCTCAGAGGCCATAGTCTCTCATGGTTCGTCTCTATCTTTTTTTTTTTTTTTAAGATTTTTATTTATTTATTTGAGAGAGTGAGAGAGAGAGAGAGCACAAGAGGGGGGAGAAGGAGAGGGAGAAGCAGACTCCCCACTGAGCAGGGAGCCCGATGCGGGACTCGATCCCGGGACTCCAGGATCATGACCTGAGCTGAAGGCAGTCACTCAACCAACTGAGCCACCCAGGTGCCCTCGTCTCTATCTTAACAAAAGCTGAATGAACTGAAAAATCAACAATGCTTTTCAATTCCTTAGAGAAGGGAAGTCACAGGGCAAACTGATGCCCCCCTCCCCTGAATTGGAGGGACTGACAGGTAGATACAGAGAACTTCCCAAAGCAGAAGCCTCCAGGGGAACCAGCGTCAAGGTAGGGAAACCTGAGCTGTCATTGATGAATTACTGGAGGCTCAGTGTGGACAAGTCCAAGAGATACAAACTTCAGGGAACTCAGTTATTAGGAGGACCTTGTCCTTCTATGTTTTACATCCTGGAGCTCTACCACTTTCTCCCCTGGCAGGGGGAGGGAATAAGCAATTATTTTGAAATACATCAGATCAGGGTACCTGGCTGACTTAGTCAGGAGATCATGCAACTCTGGATCTCAGAGTTGTAGGTTTGAGCCCGACCTTCGGTGTAGAGACTTACTTAAAAATAAAACCTAAAAGGGGCGCCTGGGTGGCTCAGCCGGTTGAGTGTCCAACTCTTGATTTCAGCTCAGGTCATGATCTCAGGGTCATGAGATCGAGCCCCATTACAGGCTCCCCGCTAAGTAGGGAATCTGCTTGAGAGTCTCTCCCTGTCTCTCTGCTCCTCCCCACACTCAAGCTCTCTCTCTCAAATAAATAAATCTTAAAAAAAAAAAAAAACTAAAAAAAATTTAAATATATCAGATCATTCCCTTCTTAGCAAGGTCTGCCTTAAGGAGAAACTCTGACTGGAGCTTAACCTGCTGGGGTTTATCAGAGCCCAATAGGGAAATGTCCAACCCCACCTACCTTCCCAAATGGGAGAAAAGAAATCCCCAGCTCCAGCCCAGGCTAGCCATCCTGTCCCACCTGAGGAGAGGAGGAAAATACGAGAAGCACCTTGAAGCTCATAGTCCACAGGCACAGACCTAATCACAGCACCACAGAACGCTTCTCCCCCACCTCACCATTCAAAGTAAGTGGATGGGACCAACACAAGAAAAACAGACTCAAATACAGAAAACAAACTGGCAGTGGCTGGGATAGAGGTGGGTGAGGGCATGGGTGACTAGGAAAAAGAGGTACAAAGTTCCAGTTATAAAATAAACAAGTCAAGGAGGTGAAAAGTACAGCATAGGGAATATAGTCAATACCACTGGTCAAAACAAATGAAGAAATAACATGTGTATTTGTGAGCCTTTTAACCCAAAAATAAGGCCTCCCATGAAAAGTGTTTATCCGCTCTCTTCACTGTACTAAAGCACAACTACAAAAAGATAAATTCGTTGTCTAAAAATAATAATGGGGCGCCTGGGTGGCTCAGTTGGTTAAGCGACTGCCTTCGGCTCAGGTCATGATCCTGGAGTCCCGGGATCGAGTCCCGCATCGGGCTCCCTGCTCGGCGGGGAGCCTGCTTCTCCCTCTGACCCTCCCCCCTCTCATGTGCTCTCTGTCTCTCTCATTCTGTCTCAAATAAATAAATAAAATCTTTAAAAATAATAATGAATCGATCTATTCTTAGCCACTTCGGCAGTACAGAGAAACTACTTTGTAGCAGTCTAAACCCCGGGGGGTGGGCTCTGTAAGCTCCTGCAAATCAAGTATTTGATTTGGAAAGCAGAAAAGCATCCTTTGAAGGGGCATTATTTCTATATCAGCATAACAAATACTTTGATCAACTGCCCAATCCCAACAAAATGAGGGGCCATTCATGATTCATCTCAGCCACACATATTTCCTAGCAAATCATAGAAGCTTTATATAAATGCATCAGGTTTAGGCTTAAGGAAGTCAGTGGTTACTTCAATCACCCCTTGGCCCATATGACCTTCCTTTGTCTCCCTAAACAATGCTTTTAAGACCCAAATGCCACTCTCAGCCTTCGTGAACATTTCAGCCCCATAATTTGCAAATGAAGTGAGCTTGAGCAAACTACTGTGACTTTCTGGATCTGTTTTTCTCATCTGTAAAATGGGGATAAGAATAATATTTTTCTCATGAAATGACTGTAAGGATTTCATGATATAACGCATGTAAAGCTCTTGGCACACTGCCTGGCATTAAAAAAATATTCAGTTAATTTTATTTGTTTCTCACTATAATCACAAGGGCCACTAAGTGATCATTGGCAATCTTTTTTGAAATCTGTGCAATCTATTAGAACGACATCGTTCTCTCTCTCCTTCCCCTCTCTCTCCTTCCTCTCTCTCTCTCCCTTATTTTTTTTACCGGTAGCATTTATGTAATGTTAGCATTATTCTTATCTCTGGGGGCTGGATATTGGGAAAGTCATGGAAAGATCCAAATGGGACCTTTGGTGCCAAGTGCTGGGAGTGTTGGGATCCATCTGGGACTTTTCCAGTGCTCATGAGCAAGAGCTGAATGTCACAAGATGCCAGACAGCAGGAAAGTGAGCACCAGCTGAGACCTGGAGATAGCTTTGGAACTGGGAATGGAGGCTGCATTTGCTGGCACTTTCTTGTAATCTTTCCTGATAAACTTCTGCTTATCTGGCATGTGGGTTGCTAAGGTGAGGGGCTGACAGGAGGGAATTGTGCAGCAGAGGGTCCTAATATATTTAAACTTGACTAAAGTTTACTCCTTCGAGGTAAAACTGTGACAGTATATATCTAGCTGCCAAGATGCCAGTGAGCATCATAAGCTTAGACTGGCTTATCTTTCCTACCTTTCCTTGTGACCCAGAAAGCCACCACTAGGGCCCCACACTAGTAGGGTTTGGTGAGGAATGGGGAGTACTGGTAGCAGTTAAGAGTTTGCATATTAAAGGATCTGGTTTTGGGGGTGCCTGGGTGGCTCAGATGGTTAAGCATCTGCCTTCGGCTCAGGTCATGATCTCCAGGTCCTGGGATCGAGCCCCGCGTCGGGCTCCCAGCTCAGTGGGGAGTCTGCTTCTCCCTCTGCCCCTGCTTGTGCTCTCTCTGCCTTTGTCTCTCTTCCAAATGAATAAATAAAAATAAATAAATAAATAAATAAAAAAGTAAGGGATTTGGTTTTTATTGTGATGAGAATTTCACAATTTATACAAATATAAAATCATTATGTTTTACACCTGAAATTAATATGTTATATGCCAATTATACCTCAATAATAATAATAATAATAATAAAGCCCCTCCCCAAAAAAGATCTAGAACATTTTACTTTAAGTTGTAAAAAAAAAAAAGCTTGAGACTTGGAGTCACAAAGATTTGGAGTTCAAAGCTTGCTTCCACCACTTAGAGCTCTGTGTCCTTAGATATGTTCATTTACCTCTGGAACCTTAGAAAACAGAACAACAGCATCTGTTTTCACTACTTCAGGATTGTGATAAGAATCAAATGGAGGATGCCTGGCTGGCTCAGTTGGTGGAGCGTGCAACTGTTGATCTCAGGGTTGTAAGTCTGAGCCCCACGTTGGGTGTAGAGATCACTTAAAAATAAAAATTAAAAAATCTAAGAGTCAGGGGCGCCTGGGTGGCTCAGATGGTTAAGCGTCTGCCTTCGGCTCAGGTCATGATCTCAGGGTCCTGGGATCGAGTCCTGCATCAGGCTTCCTGCTCCTTGGGAGCCTGCTTCTCCCTCTGCCTCTCTCTCTCTCTCTCTCTGTCTCTCATGAATAAATAAATAAAATCTTTTAAAAAAAAATTTAAAAAAAAATCTAAGAGTCAAATGGATTAACAATTGTGGAAATGCGTTATTAAATGCCACACATTATAACAATAATATGGTACTACCTAAATACTGCCTTGGAGTGAGGCTTCATACACCCTTTTCAGAGAAAGGTGCTGCTTCCTGCCTCCCAGAATGAGCTGAATGAACTGAATTAGAAGGTGACATTCCCCAATAATCCAGCCATTTAATGAGCACCCCAAATAAAAACTCTGGAAAAGGGACACCTGGCTGGCTCATTTGGTAGAGTACCATGACTCTTGATTTTGGGTTCATGAGTTGTAGCCCCATGTTGGGTATAGAGTTTACTTAAAAGAAACAAAACAAAACAAAGAAAAAAATATACTCTGGAAAAATACTACATTCAACATAATCTTTTTAAACCTGTTAATTGCTGGGGCACCTGGGTGGCTCAGTTGTTGGGCATCTGCCTTCGGCTCAGGTCATGATCCCAGGGTCCTGGGATGGAGCCCCGCATCGGGCTCCCTGCTCGGCGGGAAGCCTGCTTCTAAGCTCTCTCCCACTCCCCCTGCTTGTGTTCCTGCTCTCACTGTGTCTCTCTCTGTCAAATAAATAAATAAAATCTTTAAAAAAAAACCTGTTAATTGCTTTCTCAAGTTTCTCAATATGAAACACTACACTTAAAACAAAATTAAAACTGTAGAATTAAAAGTTCACCCAATATTTAAAATGACAAACCTGGTCATTTATTTATTAAAAAAAAACTAAAATAGGGATTGGAAGTAGTGCAGGTCCCTTCAGACCTTACCTAAATAGAAAGACCTTACCAAGCTATAAAATTTAGTGACACTTGAAAAATATTATCTAGAGGAATAACAGTATGATCTGTAAGCCACTTCAGCTTACCTCTCTGAAAGATGCCATTAGCAAGTGTGAGTAAGGTTGCTAAATATTTTTCAGGTTGATTTGTCAACCTAATAAAAGGTTTGACAGACCATGCCTCAGTTTCCTTGTAATAAGTATTCATGAGTCGTTACCAGGCAAAGATCAAGGTTTCTGTACTCAGGGTTACAATTTTTAACAATGTGCCTCTAGCTTCGAGAAGAATTTTTTAAATAAGGAAGTTAAGGCAGAGTGCTTTTAATTTTTATTTATATGATTAGTTTTTGTCTTTGAATATTTATTCTATCGTGTGACATACATAAATGTTGTAAGGGTTTGAATTTGCCTGAGCCCATTAATAACAGCAGAGCAAGTCAAATTTCAACCTATGTGAAGGTCATAGATGCCTAAGATCATTTTTTTTAAACATATGCTTCCATTTTCTATCTGTTCTGTCTTCAAAGATGCCACATCCTTTGCAAAGAACATTAACAAAATACAAAGGTGTATTTCCAACTCTGCAGGATATTTTTCACTTCACTGAAACCTAATACATAGATTTCATGTAGAACATTCTAAAATTAATAGAGCGCCTATATTACGATTTAATCTGTTTTTAATTGTTTTTTTTTCATTGAAAAGAAAACATTTTTTCAGCATATGCTGTATTTTACAAGGTTTGCAACAACATTTTCAAAAGAATTTTCCTCTCGGTAAGAATAGTCTTTTTTCTTCTTAGTTATGCAATAAATGGAACTATGCGAAAGAAGCTATTGGTTTAAAAATACATGGCAATATAAAAGGCTTTTGTTTTCTCTTGCTTTGAGGAAATTCAATATAGTGGTGTAGCAAGGTTGGCAGGGGTGATCCTAGAGAGAAAAGGAGGCCCCCTTGCCCCACTTTCAAGTGTTGAAACTGAACTTGTATTCTAGGTCATCTACTAGAATATTTTGCATAGACAAAAAGAACCTTTTTTTTTTTTTTTTTAAGGAAGTGTTTCATAATATTTATGGGAAATAAAAATAAGGTGGAAGCAATTCATACCGCACTGTGATGTTAGGTTGCCGTACCAGATTCTTCATGTCCCAAAACACAGTCGTCCTTGGTGGTTGGATGCAGGATGCTTCCAGGCTTCGGTTGGCAATGACACCATGAAAGGAAAATACAGAGTATGGTTATTTGGATGCACTCTCTGTTAATAAAGGCATGCAGATTACCTCTCCACACCTGGTTCACTGTCAAATGACTCATCATTTTTGGCTATTATGCTAATAATACATGTCTATATCAGCACAAAGGAGCTAGAAAATCATCATGATTAAGAACAGAATATGCGGGCGCCTGGGTGGCTCAGTCGTTAAGCAGCTGCCTTCGGCTCAGGTCATGATCCCAGGGTCCTGGGATCAAGCCCCACATCGGGCTCCCTGCTCAGCGGGAAGCCTGCTTCTCCCTCTCCCACTCCCCCTGCTTCTGTTCCCTCTCTCACTGTCTCTCTCTCTCTCTCTAATAAATAAAATCTTTAAGAAAAAAAAAAAAAAGAAGCAGAAAAGTGTTCACCTTTAGCCCAGAAGGCTGACCTATAGCCTGCATAGTTCCCATGAGGATCAAATACGGCAGGTTGCTGAATTCTTAAAGGGTCTCCTGACAGCCTGTGTATCTCACACACAGTTAATATTGAACTGAATGATAAGCACCAGAGAAGTCTTGCAAAAGTAGTTTTACAAGTGGAAATTCGAAGAAGACATTTATGATCTAATGCTCCCTGCAGGGCCCCTGGCCCTTGAGCACTAAACGTATAAGCAGCAGCTTCACACAGGGCAGGTGCGGCTCTTTCTGCCTGGGGTAGCCCTTTCTATCCTCCTGCTTCTTAAATAAACCCACTAAGTTGCAGCATACAACTTCTCAGGAACTCCTTCTTGCCAGCCGAGCACCCCAACCCTGCAATAACTGTAACTAAAATTGTAGCTTTGGGGCGCCTGGGTAGCTCAGTCGTTAAGTGTCTGCCTTCGGCTCAGGTCATGATCTCAGGGTCCTGGGATCGAGCCCCGCATCGGGCTCCCTGCTCAGCGGGAAGCCTGCTTCTCCCTCTCCCACTCCCCCTGCTTGTGTTCCCTCTCTCGCTATGCCTCTGTCAAATAAATAAATAAAATCTTAAAAATAAATAAATAATAAAATAAAGTAAAATAAAATTGTAGCTTTACCCAAGTTACTCTGTTAATCATTGGAAGTTCAGAAGCTGATGTGTGTAAGTGATCATTTCCAACTCTTGCCAAGGGGGAAGAATGAAATCAGCACAGTTGAGTATTTAATAATGTGGGACAAATCAGATGACTTTTTGCTCTGAAAAAGTTATCAGGGGTTCCTGCTGCCCCAGCATCAGAAGAGCTGGTTGGTCTACCAGGTGTACTAACATACATCATTAGTATCTTATAAAAAAACCTAATAGTTGTCAACTAACAGAACATCACAAGGAGACCGCTCTTTTAAACACGTGAAGACATTTAACATGGATGAATATGTAGAATTTCCCATCAATTGTCCTGAAAGCTACCATTCCTTGGTGTGGAATAACTTTTTATTTATTTATTTATTTATTTAAGATTTTATTTATTTGACAGAGGGAGAGAGCGAGAGAGGGAACACAAGCAGGGGGAGTGGGAAAGGGAGAAGCAGGCTTCCTGCTGAGCATGGAGCCCAACGTGGGGCTCGATCCCAGGATCCTGGGATCATGACCTGAGCCGAAGGCAGATGCTTAATGACTGAGCCACCCAGGCGCCCGTGGAATAACTTTTTAAAGCATATTGATATAGATCCTAAAATGCTCATATCTTCGATGGGAATACTGCAGATTTACAAACAGAATGTGATGCGTTTGAAAAGAAAAGAAAAAGAAAGGAAGCTGGCTGAGTAGACCTATCTGTTGGAGGTAATGTTTCTCATAATAGGTACACACAAGGCATTTGCCCCATGCACAACAATGGAAGGAGTCAACCATGTGTGGACTGTGTCATCTTTCCAGCATCATCTCTGAACTACATTTGTCTATGATGAAGATGCTACTTTAGAACTAAGAGTTACTATTGTAAACTACTTCAAGGTTTAATGCATGTGCACAGTAAACTTGTAGGTCCACTATAGGGTATGATAGAAGGAAATTGAAGGAGATTGGGGCAAAATGCTGCTTGAATGAACAAAATACTTTTTATAAGAAGTAGATGAATTTCAGCTTTGCAATATAATGGAGCATGGGGAATTTTTAAGATGATCATTTTTGCAAAAAAGATTTTATTTATTCATTTGAGACAGAGAGAGAGAGAACATGAGCAGGGGGAGCTGCAGAGGGAGAGAGAGAAGCAGATTCCCTGCTGAGCGGGGAGCCTGACTCAGGGTCAATCCCAGGACCCTGAGATCATGACGTGAACCAAAGGCAGATGCTTAACCATCTGAGCCTCCCAGGCGCCCCAGGATTACCATTTTTAAAAGTCTAATATCTGTATGTGAAACATTCCATATTTGAAATGCATCTATTTTACACCAGGGCTTAGGAGAAGTAATTGGCTCTCACGACGGATAAGCTGTTTATTATAAACATTTTATTTACAAATAAACTTTATTATAAGTAGCTAGTCTATAAACCAGAACAGAAATGAAATATCTGCTTGTGTAGACAATTTTAAAACTCACTTTTTAAAAAGATTTTATTTATTTATTTGACAGAGAGAGACACAGCGAGAGAGGGAACACAAGCAGGGGGAGTGGGAGAGGGAGAAGCAGGCTTCCCGCGGAGCAGGGAGCCCGATATGGGGCTCGATCCCAGGACCCTGGGATCATGACCTGAGCCGAAGGCAGACGCCTAACGACTGAGCCACCCAGGCACCACCTAAAACTCACTTTAAAGGTAGAGAGTCTATACATCAAGTGCCATTCAAGACATGACTCGAGTGGCATAATATACAAAGATTTATGTTTTTTAATTATCTGAAGACCCTTCAAAACTTTCAGGTATTAATCGACTATCATTGCAGACTTTAATTTTGGAATAATATCTTTATATTTTATCTGCATTATACACAAGCCTTTCTGCACACGACTGCCTTAGTCATCTTCCTACAGTGCCATCTGGACATCAAAAGTCGTGCTATATACTGTTGGTAAAGGAAATTTGAGGAGAAGACAGTGCCAAAACGTGCAGTTTATGTCCTTTTGAAAAATATGTATAGTGCATATTTTTGGTGCACCTTCTTCTTTAGCACCTTTTCAAGAAATGTGCTTTTGGTAGCAGCTTTCTGCCCAAGGGTCCTATCCCCATGCTTTAATAAAATCACCTTTTTTTTGCACCAGAAAAATGTGCTTTTATTTTTATTTAATGAGTTGGGTTCAGGCCCTTAATATAAACATCTTGGCTATTATGAGCACACTAAGGAAATTCTTTTGAGGAGAATTTTCTCATTATTGTTAAACTTCCTAAATGATTAACCTTATTCCTCATATATAAAAATGTCTAAAAGGATAATATGACAGGGCGCCTGGGTGGCTCAGTTGGTTAAGCGACTGCCTTCGGCTCAGGTCATGATCCTGGAGTCCCGGGATCGAGTCCCGCATCGGGCTCCCCGCTCGGCGGGGGGTCTGCTTCTCCCTCTGCCCTCTTCCCTCTCGTGCTCTCTGTCTCTCCTTCTCTCTCTCTCAAATAAATAAATAAAATCTTAAAAAAAAAGGATAATATGACAGAGTATATATAAAAGGAATCACTGTAAACTATTTTAGATTGCCATGGAAACTTGCATCTTAAATTGCAAATGAAAGTACATTATTTTCTACCTTTAACTCAAATAAAGCTCATATAAACAAAAAGCTAGCTGGAAGATCTTAGTGTGTGCTGTAGAAGCGGATTCTCCATTCCCTTTTCGGAAATGCTCCACTCTGCCGCTAGAGGGCACCATGTGCACACTGGGCAGAGAGACAGTCAAAGGCTTATTAAGTACATCTGCCTCTTGATTTTTTTTTTTTCCACTGAAGGAATAACCCAGTCAGTGTGGGTATGAGTGGAGATCAGAGCTGGGGGGTAGGTTGCTACAGCACTTCCTTGCGACTTGAAGCTTTTTTTTTCTTAAGAGGGAGAGAGGTGGGTAGAAGGGCAGAGGCAGAGCGAGAATCTTAAGCTGGCTCCATGCCCAGCGGAACTGAGGTCAGACTCGATCTCACAACCCTGAGAACATGACCTGAACCAAATCGAGTCCGAGGCTTAACGGACTGAGCCACCCTGGTGCCCCAACTTCAAACTTTTTTATGATGTCCCTAGCCATTTCAGCTCCCAGCAAAGCCTGAGTTCAGCCTTGATTCAGCTGGGAACACAGAATGTAATTATGATTGAATGATTGTTTTTAGAGGTTTGCTAGCAATATGGACAAAGAGTTAAGAATTGAGGAGCGTCCTTTGTATTTGAGACAGTCCACTGCAACAAAATTCAGACCAAGCCTGGGGCTCAGAAGACCTTTTCCATTCTCAGTTATACCAATTTCTGAGTAGCTTTGTACAAATTAAGAGGGGGAACCAAGTTCCATATACAAATATTTGGTTTGAAAGAATAGATTCATACTTTTAATGCATAGGATGTTTAAAGATTTTACTCCAGGGGTGTCTGGCCGGTTCAGTGGTAAAGCATCCGACTTGGCCTCAGGTTCATGAGTTCAAGCCCCATACTGGGTGTAGAGATTACTTAAAAAAAAAGATGAAAAAAATTAAGCTGACATATATTATATTAATATTTGTTTTTAATATTTATATTAATATTCTTAAAAATTTAATGTTAACATAATTCAAACTAACCTAATTTCATATCTAGCAAACAACAGGTAGCAATGGCTGATGTTATTGCAGAAATTTGCAAAATTGTGTATATTTAGTTCAATATTTACTTGAGACTCTCCTAAAGGCAGACCTGCAATGTCTCAAGATAAAAATGCCCAGCTTCCCAGGTATTTACCCCAAAGGCACAGATGTAGTGAAAAGAAGGGCCATATGCACCCCAATGTTCATAGCAGCAATGTCCGCAATAGCCAAACTGTGGAAAGAGGTGAGATGCCCTTCAACAGATGAATGGATAAAGAAGATGTGGTCCATATATACAATGGAATATTACTCAGCCATCAGAAAGGATGAATACCCAACTTTTACTTCAACATGGATGGGACTGGAGGAGATTATGCTAAGTGAAATAAGTCAAGCAGAGAAAGTCAATTATCATATGATTTCACTTCTTTGTGGAACATAAGGAATAGCATGGAGGACATTAGGAGAAGGAAGGGAAAAAAGAAGGGGGGGAATTGGAGGGAGAGATGAACCATGAGAGACTATGGACCTGAGAAACAAACAGGGTTTTAGAGGGGAGGGGGGGGTTGGTTAGCCCGGTGATGGGTATTAAGGAGGGCACGTACTGCATGGAGCACTGGGTGTTATACGAAAACAATGGATCGTGGATCACCACATCAAAAACCAATGATGTATTGTATGGTGACTAAGATAACATAATAAAATTAAAAAAAAAAATGCCCAGCTTCCCAAAGGCAGAATTTTTTTTTTTTAAAGATTTTATTTATTTATTTGACAGAGAGAGACACAGCGAGAGAGGAACACCAGCAGGGGGAGTGGGAGAGGGAGAAGCAGGCTTCCCGCGGAGCAGGGAGCCCGATGCGGGGCTCGATCCCAGGACCCTGGGATCATGACCTGAGCCGAAGGCAGACGCTTAACAACTGAGCCACCCAGGTGCCCCAAGGCAGAATTTTATATGAGGGAAAAAATCTATATTGATTAATTGTTCAAAATATTAAAGAAAAATATATGGGAGGGAGCTGATACATAATACAGGGTCTCTTTCTGTTTTTTAATAACATTATGAGTGATGCCTGCATTTGAAGTACTTCTCTCTAGATCTTAAATCGAATCTGAAAACAACAGGACCATGTCATGTCCAGGTACATCACATTGTCATGTCTATAAGGAAGACAAATCCTGCTCCAAAGAGCAATGAAGATTTCCACAGATCTTACCTCTGGGTCTCTTGAAGAGGCAGGAGAACATGGAATTTCATTGCATGACACAAGGCAAATCATCATAAACATCTTTCTTAGCAAACACACACCTTACCTTTCCTTCTCCCCAGTGTCAGCTGTTCTAACTGGGGAGCCTGCTTCTCCCTCTCCCACTCCCCTGTTTGTGTTCCCTCTCTCGCTGTGTCTCTCTGTCAAATAAATAAATAAATAAAATCTTTAAAAAAAAAGAGAGAGAGAGGGTATTGGATTAGCCAAAGTTCTCCCACTGGTCACAGAGCTGGGTTCAGAACCCAAATCTACCAACCCTGACCTGCTTTGTCCATTACAGCACACTGCTTTGAGCTCAGTTTTTACTTTGAGCCTAGTTTCTTTGTTTGTTTTAGCATACACATTATATTGAGGTCTTCTTTCCCAGAAAAGCCAAAATCTTAAAACAGAAATAAAATCATCTTTCTTAGGATTTTCTTCCCCTACTGCAATTATAGAAATGCTTTTCTGCCTATATGTAGAATAAACAATCAATATTAAAGTATTATTGATTGCAAACATTTTAATCTAAATGATAAACTATAAACATTTCAGAAATACAGAAATATTTTTATAAAAGTTATCTTGTAAATATTGGAAAAACCATAACATTTTTATTTAAATTGGCTTTATTTTATTTTATTTTAAGATTTTATTTATTTATTTGACAGAGAGAGACATAGCGAGAGAGGGAACACAAGCGGGGGAGTAGGAGAGGGAGAAGCAGGCTTCCCCGCGGAGCTGGGAGCCCGATGTGGGGCTCGATCCCAGGGTCCTGGGATCACGACCTGAGCCGAAGGCAGACGCTTAACGACTGAGCCACCCAGGCGCCCCTAGTTCTGCATTTCTTAAATAATTAAAAGAAAAAACATTGTCTTTTTATGTAAGCCAAGATATTTACCATTTCCAATGGTAGTCGTTTCTTCTTGAATATCTGAGTTTCCATCTACTTTCATTTCCCTTCTGTCTAACATACTTCCTCTCTGTTCTCTTGGGTTTATTTTATGTTATTTTATTTTCCTGAAACTGACTTTATTTACCTTTCATTCTTTTTTTTTCTTTTTTTCTTTTTTTTTATTCTTATGTTAATCCCCATACATTACATCATTAGTTTTAGATGAAGTGTTCCATGATTCATTGTTTGTGCATAACACCCAGTGCTCCATGCAGAATGTGCCCTCCTCAATACCCACCACCAGGCTTTATATTATTTTATTTTATTTCATTTTATTTTATTTTTAAGTAAGCTCTGTGTCCAAAGTGGGGCTTAAACTCACAACCTCAATATCAAGAGTCACATGCTCTATTGACTGAGACAGCCAGACACCCCTATACTTGTTTATTTTAAATAAAATACAACAGGGACACTTGGGTGGCACAGTTGGTTAGGCGTCTGACTCTTGGTTTTGGGTCAGGTCCTGATATTAAGGTTGTGGGATTGATCCCCGCATTGGGCTCCATGCTTGGCATGAAGTCAGCTTGAGATTCTCTTTCCCGCTTCCTTTGCTCCTCCCCCCCAGCTCATGCTTGCTCTTTCTCTCTCTAAAATAATAAAAAATAAATAAATAAATAAAATAATAAATCAATCTTTTTTTTAAAGGATGCGTTTAAAATAAAACACAACTATAGAACTTCTTAAAAATTGAGATTTATCTTATCACCATTTCTTTGATAGATAACGTAAAAAAGTTTTTCTCCTTTACGATTGATGGTTTTCTTCTCAGATCAAGTAAAACCCTTCGTGAGACATACTAAATTTTGGCTAGAATGCATTTTCCTGCTCAACTATAGGCACTAGGAATACAAGGATGAGTAAGTCATTCTCTTGAGCACCTCGGTTTATAAAACAATCTAGGCATGCTCACTCCTAGAATGCCATGTTCCTCACTATCATCTCTCTTTTTTTTTAAGATTTTTATTTTTAAGTAATCTCTACACCCAACACGGGGCTCGAGCTTACAATCCCGAGATCAAGAGTTGCAAGCTCCACCGACTGAGCCAGCTGAGCACCCCCTTCCCTGGCATCTTTTAAGTAATTCCACCAAAAACGTTTCACATTTTTCTTTCCCAGCAGGTTAAAAAAAGAACTACTCGAACAATACCTCTACTTTATGAAACACAAAATACATTTCCTTTTTATCAAAATATTGCTACAGAGAAGACCTTATCTTGACTTTCCTAGTGGCATACCTAAGATACAATTGTTGGAAATATTCTTTATCAGAACTGCAAAAGGCAAGATGACCACTTTTTTCTCTTAAAACAAACAGACAAACATATATAAGGGTTATGTGCTCTGGGATGAGTATTATCATCTGCAAACAGAAAATAAATTTAAGATGGCATCATGGCTTTTTGTGTAATTAAGAAGAAAACAAAAGATCACATATGCAAAAATAGCCCAAGTATGATTCTCTTTATCTGGGAACAAACCTGACAGTCTATGAGCTTTTATAATCTTAGCTTGGTCTAAATTAAGGAAATGTGGGGTGCCTGGCTTTGCTCATTTGGAAGAGAATGTGACTCTTGATCTCAGGGTCATGAGTTCCAGCCCCATGTTGGGTGTAGAGATTACTAAAAAAATAAATAAATAAACTTAAAAAAAATTAATTAATTAAGGAAATGTGTAGTGGTCAACAACCTACACCGAAGTGTAATGGTAGACATTTTTCACTTATCACATTATCAAAGATTTTTAAAAGCAAACCCCCCATAGTAGTGAGGACACTGAGAAATTTGCTAATGGTCTACATTGGTGGAAATGTAGCTTGCTGTAACCTTGCTCAAAGGCAATTTGGCAGTGGATATTAAAACTTAAACCAGGAACTAGTCATGACTTTGATTCAGCAATTTTGCTTTCAAGGATTTGCTTATGAAAATAACCAGAGTTAGGCAAGAAGGTTTATCATTCATTACTTCAAATAACAAAAAACTGAAGAGCACTTAACTATCCAACAATAGGGGCATACATATATGGTATAAGCTTAGGATGGAGTACAATGCAGCTGCTAAAAATATTGTTAAATAAGGTCTAGTGGTATACAAAATTGTTTATGATATATCTTAAGAAAAAAAGCATATATAAATACATGTAGAATCCATATTCGTATGTTTTAAAAGCTGTAAAGAGTATATAACAAAAACTTCCTGATAATTCCCCTGGAATGGTAATCGAATACATGGCATTATTTTCTTCTCTGTACTTTTGTGTACTTTCTAAATTTTCAACAATTAACATGTAGTGCAGGGCACCTGGGTGGCTCAGTCGTTAAGCGGCTGCCTTCCGCTTAGGTCATGATCCCAGGGTCCTGGGATCGAGCCCCGCATCGGGCTCCCTGCTCCGCGGGAAGCCTGCTTCTCCCTCTCCCACTCCCCCTGCTTGTGTTCCCTCTCTCTGTGTCAAATAAATAAACAAAATCTTTAAAAAATAAATAAATAAACGTAGTGCTTTTGTAATTAAAAACAATTCTGGGGCACCTAGCTGGCTCAGTCGGTACAGCACGCGACTCTTGATCTCAGCAGCATTGTAAGTTTGTGCCCCACATTGGGTGTAGAGATCAATTACTTAAAAAAAATCTTTTTTTAGAAAAGTTCTTTGTTTTCTTTCTTTCTCTCTTTCTTTTTTTTTTAAATCCAGGCCTTTCTCAATTGACTGTCCAAATGTGATAATGACAGGAATTTAGTAGGAGACAGTTTGCAACAGTGTTGCAATTGTGTTCTGCTCACACTTGCTGTTGCAGTTGCCTGCAGACCATTTGTCGTGCTGGCTCTGGAGCTCAGAAGAGTTTCCTCTCCTTCAGCAACACGCAATCCCAGGAGGAGCGCCTCAGTGGGCTGGCCCCGAGCCACCACACCTTCCAAAACCCTGTTGGAGGAGCAGAAAGGCCAATTCCCCACTAACAGGCAGATGGTGAGACATCCTCTTGGCTCTTGTAAATTCAGCCATAGTGGTGCAGACACAGCTGAAAAAAAGGCAAGCAAGTTCTGCAAGGCCAGGTAAAATTAGTCCCCTCTCAAGGGAGTGCTGCGCCATGCCGGCTGGCATTCCTTGCCATGCCCTCAGCCCATTCAAGCCTGAGAAACTAGTGGATGATGTGCGAAAAAGTGAGGCCCTGAACTGGGCACCTGGGCATCTCAACTGGAGCGGAGGTGTGCTTCGAGCCCTGTGAATATGAAACCGTGCCCCACGGGGTTAATGAGGTTAAAACCTTCCCCAGCAAGACCCCCGCTGATTCCCCTTATCTTTTGGAGGCAAACAACAGGAAGAGTTCCAGCCAGCTTAGGCCAGTGTGAGCTTGACCACGGACTCACACCTGGCCGGATGGACCCTGTGGTGTCCAGTTACCTCTGCCCCATTGTAATGTTGAAATCTCCACCCGAGGGGGAGCACAAGCTTTATTAACACAGTATAGGAAGATGTATCCCCACGCGTCCCAAGTACCTCTGCACAACCTTATGCTGGCCTTTACCTGCAATGACAAAAGTCCCCTTTCTGAACATTCATCTTAACCCTAAATAAGAGAAATCCACTCACCCTCACTCTGGGAGTCCTGGCTTTGGAAATTATTCCCCGTGAGCTCCATCTTTTCTGCAAATAAAGTTTCTTTTGTGTGACCGCTCCACCTGGTGTAGCCTCTTATCTGTCAATTACCAAGGAGCAAACTCACGTCGGTTCCGGTTCCGTTACAAATATAAATACACTGTCAGGAAGCAGAAAGAATTCCACAGGACAGTGAAGTGGAAGGAATTCTGGGTTGTGAATTAGGAGTCCTGGGTGCCAGTTACGTCTCCCTTTCCTGCTCTCTAAATTTTAGTTCCTTCTAGAAAATAGTGGGATGGAAGGGGGAGGGGATAGATAGATGAAATGAGCTATAAAGTTGCTTCCAGCTTTCAAAACCTTTATAATGATTTATAATGAAGTTATACAAAATACATTTCATTCAATACAAATTCATTCAGTGACTATTGTACCTAGCAAGCCGGAGCCAAGGTGAAAAATAAAACAATAAAAAAACATTGCCGGGGCGCCTGGGTGGCTCAGTTGGTTAAGCGACTGCCTTCGGCTCAGGTCATGATCCTGGAGTCCCGGGATCGAGTCCCGCATCGGGCTCCCTGCTCGGCAGGGAGTCTGCTTCTCCCTCTGACCCTCCTCCCTCTCGTGCTCTCTGTCTCTCATTCTCTCTCTCTCAAATAAATAAATAAAATCTTTAAAAAAAAAAAAAAAAACATTGCCTACCCACAGGACTCACAGTCAAAGCATTGACAAATTTCTCAGTTCCAATATGTATAATTATTCACTATGCTATTTATTTAAGAGAATGTTTTTCACCAAGATTGAATTTTTTCCATTGCCAATAAAGCTTCTTAGCCCATTGTTAATAAACAATGTGTTTACTATATTGTGGGGAACAATGTAGGTTTGGGCTAAAAGCTTGAGACAGAGAGTTCTAGTTAAATCTGAACCTCCTCTTTTGCTAACAGGATGACACTGGAAAAATTACTTAAATTTGGCTTCAGTTTCCTTACTTGTAAAATAATAATAATAATAGTACCTGCTTCCTAGGGTAATTATAGGGAGTAAATGAGCTGAGCCATGCCAACTAAGTTCTCAGTGAATCATTATTATTTGTTGTTAATATAGAAAGTGTAAAAATAATTTTAATATCAGTTTAACAAAGTACAAAATCTTAGGTTTTTGGGGGGGGGTTGTTTGTTTTTTACAAAATCTTAGAATTTGTAAAGGGACCTTAGAATCAATTTCATTTCAATCCTTTCATGTTACATAAAGCAACTGTGACTCAGAGAGGTTGAGTAGGGCCCTGGGACCCCTAAGAGCTATTTTATTTCTTTATATATGCCAATAATTAATTAGAAAATGTAATGTGCTTTCCTGAGAAAAAAACAAAAATTTCCTAAGTCATGTGGAAATTATTTCTACGATGTCTATTATTTTGAATCTTCTATTTCCTTCTTCTTGAAATCTGACTGCCATTTCAGAAAGTCTTTCCAAAAAGAATTTGGAATTTTGGCTAGATAGCCCACTTGATCCTTGTCCCAGCTTCTTTGCAAAATCCATTGTGATTGCTCCAAGTAAACTTAGAATCTCCCTTTCTGTGTGTACATGCCATGCAGCCTGTTTTCTCTCGATTTTTCTAGCCACTTTTTGCTAGTTAGGAAAAATACTTTCAACTTCAGACAAACCAGGTTTGGTTCATTGACTCCAATGAGACAAATACCTTCTCTGGAAATCAAGATTCTGGATATGCAAATGTGTGCAAGGCAATGAGACAGAAGGAAAGGGCACTCAGTAGAGAATAGAGAGAAAGCAAACTAACATTTATCCCATGCTTTCCATATGCCCATGGACTCCTCTAATCATCACAACAACCCTGTGAATTAGATATTACTATTCTAAAGGTAAAAAAGCTAAGCGCCAGAGAGCAACTTGCCTGAAGTCACATAGGCAGGAGATGATTGAGTCGAAATTTGAACCCTGCCAGTCTGCTTCCAGATTCTTTCCAGTACATCAGCCACACTCTTGCCCACTCATGGTTTTCATGACATTCAATTGATGGAGTACCTCTTGATATAAAACAAACAACAACAAACAAAACAATACAACACAACCCCCCACCCAATTCCTACAAGATGGTATAGTCACACATTTGGAGAAAAGAAATCCATTATGCAATTCACTAAAAAATGCACTCAATGTCTAAGAGGTGTCACCAAGGCATCGGACTTCAATTGCTGACTCATCCCAAGTAAGGTAAGTGATGCTTTAGTCCTTCCTAATACGATTTTCTTGTATCATTATGTGTTATGATTCTTGTATCACAAGACAGAGGGACTTAATGGACGAAGACAAAGGAGAGTTGTATAGATTTTATTTCCATGAAAATGTCTCTCTAAATCCAATCTCCTTGTAATTGATCAAGCCATTTTTTTGTGGTCTTTTTGAGGTTAAAGGTTTTGTGTTCTCTTTCACCTCCCTCCTCTGGCTTTTTTTAAGCATTTTTCCAGTCCACTTACAGTTCAGAACAGATGTAGTTGCTGGCCCGCTCCCAGAATCTTGCTGCTAAATCACGACTCCACCATTCCCCATGGACTGAGTAGTGCCAAAGTAGAAAATGACTTCAACCCACAGCAGAATCTGTGTTGCTGCCAATCCGGTTTAAGCCCAAAGGAAGCAATTCTATTTGCAGCACTTTTTTTTTTTTTTCAATTTCCAGTTTATGCCGAGAAGGTATAGTACATCACATTTTGATGATTTATACAGTACATCTTAAGGCCTCTCTCTCCCCTATGGCCCCAACGTTATCATTTGTCAATTCCCCAGACTGGAAGAGCAGGGAAAAAAAAAAAAAAAGCAAAGTCTTCAGAATATCGGAGATAAGCAGATGAACAGGAACTGAACAAGAAAATAAAATGGATCTCTTAAAAAAAAAAGGCCCAAAAAACTGCAAATCATTTAAAATACGAATAAAGTAAGAGGATATGATCCGGAAGATTACTACAAGATAACTTTGGGTTACTCACATGTAATAATGTCAGTTGTATCATTTCCCCATCACCGATGGGGACAGGAAACTGTACTATGTTGATAAAGAGCAGATGAGAAAAGGAACAGCTATCAGTAACTTAAGCCCTTTCTTAAGGCAAAACTACTCCAGAAAACCCTGGGCTCAAAAAACCGCAGCATGCAGATAATAGCGGAATGCAAAGGGACCAAAAAGTACTGTTACAACTCTCAATTCCGGAAACATGTGCAGAATATCCACCATGGAAAGGCCTTGACATGGAAAAGCTGAACATCTTTATTATGGATCAAGAAGTACCAACTGGTATCCTGATGACAAATTTGGGGACTTAAAAAACCTGTCTCTACAGGGTTCCCTTTTTCACTTGCTTTAATATATTTAGGGTTTTTTTTAAAAAACGATTTTATTTATTTGACAGAGAGAGAGAGACAGCGAGAGAGGGACTACAAGCAGGGGGAGTGGGAGAGGGAGAAGCAGGCTCCCCACTGAGCAGGGAGCCCGACTCGGGGCTGGATCCCAGGACCCTGGGACCATGAACTGAGCCTAAGGCAGACGCTTAACCACTGAGCCACCCAGGAGCCCCTAATATATTTAGGTTTTTAGAGCTCTCACATTTCCCCAAACAGGCTTCCTGACCTCATTCATTTATTCTTTCACCAAATATGTGTTGAGCTCCTAGTAGGGTCAGGCATTGTCTGAGGCACTGGAATGGAGTATTGAATAAGACAGACCAGGTCCCTGCTATTGTGAAGCATTCATTCCAGACTCACTTCTTATGTATCCAGCAAGCAAATTTTAAGCAGGTGACCTATTTCATCACTGTAGAAAATACTCAGTCCCCTCAAGTTGTAGCTGGGGCCCAGGGTTGCAAGAGCATCTGGACCTGGGGCCCCAAACAGACAGGGTTCAGCCACTTGCTGCTGACAAAATCCAAAAGTGGAGAGACAGTGGCGATGAAGAAAGAAAAGAATTTATTTCTGGAAGGCCAACACCGGGAAGACAGTAGACCAGCATCTCAAAGACAGTCTCCAAAGTGCCAAAAATACTTCTAGGTTTATATAAGGAAAATGTGGGACAAAGATCAGTGGGTACGTGCAGGTGGGCAGTAAAGGTCAGGTGGATCTTTGTCTTGGGGTCAATCACGCAGGGTCTTGCTGGCTCAGGGCAGTCCTTGTTGCTTGAGGGGGTAGTTTCAGTTTCCATCACGGGATGTTTTGCCCTCAGGGTCTTTTGCTTGAGTTAGGAGATAAGCTGGAAAGAACTTAATCAATTAGAAAGTACAGTCTGAGGTCAAGATGGAGGTAGTTGATGTTCTCTTTGAAAGTGGTATTTCAGGGGCGCCTGGGTGGCTCAGTCATTAAGCGTCTGCCTTCGGCTCAGGTCATGGTCCCAGGGTCCTGGGATTGAGCCCCGCATCAGACTCCCTGCTCCGCGGGAAGCCTGCTTCTCCCTCTCCCACTCCCCCTGCTTGTGTTCCCTCTCTCGCTGTGTCTCTCTCTGTCAAATAAATAAATAAAATCTTAAAAAAAAAAAAGAAAGTGGTTATTTCAAAATGAATTATGTTGTACTGCCAATAATTTTTCTTCTTCAAGGGATCCCTTCATTTTTTAGCCACAGAACATATGGTCTTAAATGGCAGTAAAAACAAGCAATGAGAACTTGGAACTTTTAGAAGGGTCATTTATTACTATACACAGTGCTAAGCTTGCCCTACCCTAAAATCTCCACAGAATGAAAACATAAGAGGAGTGCCTGAGTGGCTCAGTTTGTTGGGCATCTGCCTTTGGCTCAGGTTGTGATCCCAGGGTCCTGGGATCAAGTCCCACATCCAACTTCCTGCTCGGCGGGGAGCCTGCTTCTCCCTCTCCCTCTGCTACACCCTCTGCTTGTGCTCTCTCTGTGTCAAATAAATAAATAAAATCTATTATAAAATATAAATATAAATCTATAAAAAAAAAGAAAAAGAAAACAGAAGAATCCAAAGAGATATACACCAGTGGGGCATACTGGTCTTTGACTTAAATAACTCTCAAGAAAGAACTTGTTGGGGCGCCTGGGTGGCTCGGTCGTTAAGCGTCTGCCCTCGGCTCAGGTCATGATCCCAGGATTCTGGGATCGAGCCCCGCGTCCGGCTCCCTGCTCCGCGGAGAGCCTGCTTCTCCCTCTCGCTCTGTCTGCCACTCTGCCTACTTGTGCTCTCTCTGTCAAATAAATAAATAAAATCTTAAAAAAAAAAAGAAAAGAAATAACTTGTTAGTTTCTATTAACATTTGATGAATTTTGACAAATTAACACAAAGGATTCAATGAAATGACCTGTCTCAACAGGAAGCCAAAGCAAAAGGAAGAGAAAAGAAAATGTAACAAAAGGGGAGCAGAATATGCTACCTCAAAATATCCCTCTTTGGCATAAAGATTAGTTTTGAGAGGCTGCAGACACAGCAGTAGAAATTGCCCTTTTCTGAGGGACATTTACATGTATAAGGAATATCTCCATTTATAAGGGTGTCTCCCTCTCTGTATAAGGAAGAGAATACAGTATCCAAATCTCTAGAAACTTATCAATGGAGAAGGTCTGACTTAAATCTACATAACAACCTTACCCTTTGTTTACTGTGCTTTTCCTGGTGACCTCCCATAATTAGTTTCCTTGCCCTACCCAAACATCGCTCTTTGTCATTAGCTGATGATGGTTTTTAAGGTGGTGGCTTGAGCCATTTCAGGGATTTACCCAGTCTTCCTGGTCTCTGCATGTATACAGGAGGTATAGATGTTATTATACTTCCGTTCGTTTTTCTTTTGTTCATCTGTCTTATATTACAAGGAGGTATTGGGGAGGAAAAATAATTTTCCCTCTACCTTCTAGGTTCTTGGCTGAGACCACCCCCCCCATCTCCCCACCCCCTACCCAACCTTAATACCATCTTCAGTTTAAGACAAAAGAAAGATTTAAGAAGTAGGAAGCCAGTACTGGGAGGTTACCAGAAAAAGCCTGGTCAACAAGGGTAGGGTTGTTATGCAGATTTAAGTGATGTCTTCTCCATTGATGAAAATTTACAGAATTTTAGTCATCCCTTCCCTGGTACAGAGGGAGACACCCTCACGAATAGTGATGTCCCTTATAAATGTAAATGTCCCTTAAAAAAGGGTAACTTCTACTTGTTTTCAGAGTTTATCTTGTGTCTGCTGTTTCTTAAGCATACCCAGCTGAAGATAATGCTTATGCCAAAGAGGCATATTTTAGGGTGGCATATTTATTCCTCTTCAAGAGTCTCAGCCAGGGGGGCACCTGGGTGGCTCAGTCATTCAGCATCTGCCTTTGGCTCACGTCATGATCAGAGGGTCCTGGGATGGAGCCCCACATTGTGCTCCCTGCTCAGAGGGAAGCCTGCTTCTCCCTCTCCCACTCACCATGCTTGTGTTCCCTCTCTCTCTCTGTCTCTCTCTGTCAAATAAATAAATGAAATCTTAAAAAAAAAAAAGTCTCAGTCAGGAACCTAGAACAGTAGTGAAAAAATATTTTTCCTCCCCTACCCAAATCTCTTATAAAGGATACTGAACTAAAGTGTATCTATTTTTTTTTTTTTAAGATTTTACATGCGCCCCTAAAGTGTATTTTTTTTATAAATGAGAAAACTAAGCCTTCTAAGAGGTAAAGTAACTGGTTCCAAAACACAGAATTAGAGTAAGGGAAGGAGGGGCACCTGGGTGGCTCAGTCAGTTAAGCATCTGCCTTCAGCTCAGGTCATGATCCCGGGGGGTCCTTGGATTGAGCCCCACATCGGGCTCCCTGCTCAGCGGGGAGTCTGCTTCTCCCTCTGACCCTCCTCCCTCTCATGCTCTCTGTCTCTCATTCTCTCTCTCTCAAATAAATAAATAAAATCTTTAAAAAAAATAGAGTAAGGGAAGGAAGTCCCTGGGGTTGGAGGAGGTCTATAAGACAATGATGACCACTGGATTTCAGCTTCTCATCGGTAATGGCCCACTTCCTCCACATGTGGAAAAAGTTTAAAAAAAAAACACTGGAGAGAGTAGCCAGGAACCAAGCTTCAGCTGGGAACAACAGGAAGCCACAGCAAACTCAGTGTCACTGTGGCCACTGCAAATGGCAAAAGGTTAGGAACCAGCATGGCCTGGCAAATACAAATGTACCTAGGAGTGCAAGAGGACAGAAACTGGGATTTTAGGATCCAGGGTGCAATAATGAATAAGACTTGGGGGACTCTGTTCTTCAAGATCTTCTGAGTTTAGTATAAGAAACAGACTAATTGTACTATGTGAGAATAGGGCATAGGAGTCAAAATGAGAAACACAGCCCAAGGGAGTCAGGTGACTAATTCTGTCAAAAAACATAGGCATCATACAGGAGGGATTATATGCTGGATATTGAAGTATAAATAGGAGTTTTCCAGGTAGACAAGTGGTAAAGACCACAGCATTCCAAATTAGTGAACACGCAAGTGTAAAAGTAAAGAACTACAATCATGCATTATGGCTGAAGCCTAAACATCAAAGAGGAAAAATAGTAGGAGATGAGTCTGAAGAAGTAGGTAAGCCTGTAAAGAGTTCTGTTTGTCTTGAAAATCATTTCAAATTCACAAAAAGTTGCAACAATAAAAAAAAGAGTACGTAAAACACTGGCATACCATTTATCCAAGTTTGTCTATTGTTTTTTTTTAAGATTTTTTTTACTTATTTGAGAGAGAGAGTGAGAGAGAGAGAGAGCACATGCACATGCATGAGCTGTGGAGGGGCAGAGGGACAAGCGGACTCAAGCTGAGTGCAGACCCCGCCCTTAGGGCTCTATCCCAGGACCCTGAGATCGTGACCTGAGCCAAAGTTAGACATAGGCTTAACCAACTGAGCCACCCAGGCACCCCCAGATTCGTCTATTGTTAATGTTTTGTCCCCATTTTGTCCATTTTATCGTTCTCTCTTTATATACACACACGTAACACTTTTTAGCACCCTTTGAGAGTAAATTGCATACAGCCAGTGATGTGATTTTGTTCAAGGGAGAACATAGTCGGATTTGTATTTTAAGACAATCACTCATGGAGGGAGAGAAACTTTCAGGAAGACATTGTGGGGTTCTGGAAGTAAAATAATGAGTGATTAAATGAAGGCTGCATCTATGGAGATGGGGAGGAGGGAGTAGATTCAAGAGAGGAGTATTACCAACTGGAGTCACTATCTGAGAAACAGGGAAGACAAGGGTGGACCCTGGGATTTCATACTGGGTAACTGAGTGGTAAAAGTCCTGCCAAGACAAGAGAATGATGATGATAACACAGCAACATGAATCATTGACATATATTAGATGCTAATTATATACTAAGCATTTTTGTAAAAGCTTTAGATTATAGGGGCCAAGAGCAGACCACCCCAAGATAGGCCACTTTGGCAGGAACATTATTTTGAGTTAAAAGCAATCAAAACCCAGCAGGTTCAGGAAAAGCTCTTTACTTCCCCCTCAACTGCTTGCTTACCCCAGGAAGATAGCTATTGATAGAGATTCCTCTTTACCTAAGACACTTATCTACATAATAGGGCAACCTTTGTTTTCTAAACATCTTTCTTCCTCCTAATGGTATCCTCAGACCCTACCCCCTCCTTAGCTTAGTGTCAACCTTGGCTTAGTTTCAACCTCCCCTAGAAATGTAGTCTTAACTGTAGCCAACGAGTCAGCACCAATGAGTGCCAGGAGGGCCCTCTGCATCCCCTAAAGATAAGGTAAATCTGCATAAGACCCCTTGCTTTTTCCCTAAGGGAAAGCCAGCTTGCCCCAGATAGTACTTTTCTTTTGCTAATAACTTTCTTGCCCCACCCTCCTTCGATGAAAATACTACTTGCTAGATGGGAGGCTGCCTGATTCCGGAATCATTTAATGAAGCCAATTAGACTTTTCAAACTTAATCTGTTGAATTTTTGTTATTTAACAATACATATTACATAAATATTGGTTTAGCTCACGCAGAAGAAAATTAAACCCCAAATACAAAAGAGTAAAAGATACTTTCAACCACAAATCTATTTCAAGTTATATGACACAAAATTAGATATGGAAATGACAAATCAATTTTATTTCTATTTTAATATTCAAAATGGTTTTAAACAATTGAGATGGCAATTGGTATCTCCTAGGCGCCCCCTTGTGGCTTGGCTTAGTGACTCCCAAATTTATCTGATGGGCGGAATCTACCTGGAGAACTTTATGAAAATAGTTTCCAAGGCTCCATCCACAAGTGATCAGAACAGGGTAGAAGGAGACCTATCTGTATATATAATCTTTCTCTTTTTTTTTTAAAGATTTTATTTATTTATTTGACAGAGAGAGAGACAGCGTGAGAGGGAACACAAGCAGGGGGAATGGGAGAGGGAGAAGTAGGCCTCCAGCTGAGCCGGGAGCCCGACGCGGGGCTCGATCCCAGGATGCTGGGATCATGACCCTAGCCGAAGGCAGTCGCCCAACCAACTGAGCGACCCAGGCACCCCTGTATATATAATCTTTTTAAAGCTCTCCAAAGTGATTTTGATGACCAGCCACTGTAAAAACTGGCAGCTTAAAAATTTCCCTTTTCAATTTCGCTTGAAACAAATTCAGAAACAAAGTTTTTAGAGACAGAGACAGAGAGAGCATTTTGTCCCATTGTTTCATTTTACATGTGAAAAAACTGAAACTAAAATTGAGAAAGGCCTTGTCCAAGGTCACAGAGGATGTAAACGGCAAAAGCAAGAGCGGAGTCTGACATCACCTGCTGGCTCTAAACTCAGCAAGGTTAATCTGAACAGTTCTGTCGCGTCCCAACCATCTCCACATGTTTATCCCTCAACTCACTGAGAGCTCAAAGACCTTACACCTCACATCACTTCAGACTGAGGAGAATATAGGCAAAAATGCCAACAGATATCTTTTGGAGAGAAATACTTCCCTTTTTAATATTTGGCATGTCTTAAAGATTGATTTTTAAGGAGGCATGGGGAATGAAGCAGGATAAAATGTTCCCTACAGGAAAAGCCACCTGAATGAGCAGAGTCTCTCCTCTTTTCCAGGATTTGTCTATGTCAGATATTTAACATGTTTTGCCTGTTGTTCCACATTTAAAATTTTATTCCTCTGGGTCTTGAAACTTGAAAGTGCAGTTGCGAATGCAGCCTTCTGGGCAGAGCAGGCAGGAGGGTAACAGGAAAAACCCGCTTTCCAGTCTGACCCCAGACAAGGATTAGGTAGTTAATCCGCAGAAAGGGACTACAACACAGGCAAGGTGCTGCATGAGGAAAGGAATTTGGAAAGTGGAAAGAGGCCTGGGAAAATTTGTCTGCCTCGCCATTTTGCAAGGTGTAGCGCTGGTTATCCCCAACATAATTACATTTCTGGGATTCCTTTGGGTTCTTTCCCTTTGATCTTTCTCAGTGCCCACAATTACTCTGAGAAGTTCTGGGCTCATCTCAAACCTTGCTTTTCCAAAAGTCAGACTAGCAGTTTGGGCATACCCTGGGAGCCAGTTAAAAATGCAGAATCTTGAGCCCCACCCCAAACCCACTGAAGCAGAATTGGCATTTTAACGAGATCCCCATGTGATTCATAGGCACATTAAGGACTGAAAAATGGTGCTCTAAAAAAAAAAAAAAAAAAAAAAAAGCAAGAGTCCTGTGGCTGAGAGAGAAGCAAAAGGTCACCTAGGCCAGTTAAGAGTTTTCTCAACTGTATTGAAATCGAGGGTTTCATGGAATGTTTACATGATTCCAAGAAGCATAATTATCTTTTGCTGAAATTGTTGAATGTATAAATTTTTTTTTTTAATATTTTATTTATTTATTTGACAGAGAGAGAGACAGTAAGAGCAGGAACACAAGCAGGGGGAGTGGGAGAGGGAGAAGCAGGCTTCCCACTGAGCAGGAAGCCCGATGTGGGACTCGATCCCAGGACCCAGGCACCCGAATGTATAAATATTTTAAGCTTGAGGACTATATCGTGACCCAGTTTCTTTCTCTCTTCATTTTTTTTAAGTATATATATATATATATATATATTTTTTTTTTTTTTTTAAATCTCTAGGACCGCCTGGGTGGCTCAGTTGATTAAGCGTCTGCCTTCGGCTCAGGTCATGATCCTGGGGTCCTGGGATCAAGCCCCGCATCGGGCTCCCTGCTCAGTGGGGAGTCTGCTTCTCCCTCTCCGTCTACCTGCCGCTCTGCCTACTTGTGTGCCCTCTCTCTCTCTGTCAAATAAATAAATAAAATCTTTAAAAAAATAAAAATAAAAAAATAATCTCTAGACACAAAGTGGGGCTTTAACTCATGACCCTGAGATCATGGATTGCACACCCTTCCGAGCCAGCCAGGTGTCTCTCTCTCTTCCTTTAATTACACACTTAACTCCACCTATGGTTGGGCATTTGTTTCTAAATGGAATCAAAGGGAACTAGTTCAAGCATTGTCATTTGAAGTAGAAGCTCCCAGCATGTAATGAGTTGTGAGGACTTCAGCAAATTAACTGGCTTTCTTGAGCATTAGTCACCACAGCAGTTAAGATGCAGATGCTACTGTCTACCCTGTGTATCTCCCGAGAATATTAAAGGATCAAAAGAATTCCTCGTCTCTGGAAATGGCACTGCTGATTACTTTATGGCTCAAATCAGAAATGTAGGAACTGAACTGCCCACATCAGGTCCATCGTCAATGAGTAGCAAGCTTATCACATCTCTCAAAACCTTCCATTTCTTTTATCTTCTCTGCCACTAATTTGGACTCCAGCCACTATCATATTTCACCTAAATGAGGGCCTCCTCTGGGGAAACCCGACCTCTACTGCCCTTCAAATCAGCATATACCCTGAACTAGAGGCATTTTTTTTTTTTTAAGCACAATTTTGATCACAAAATTCCCCTATGTAGAACTCTTCAATGGCTTTCAAGGGCCTTGGGTCCCAAATCCCCATGTGACTCATTCATCTGGCCACCTTCTCTACAATCTCTTCTCTTGCCACTCTCTAATTACATTGATATTGAAAATCAGAACTCGGGGAGCCTGGGTGGCTCAGTCATTAAGCGTCTGCCTTCAGCTCAGGTCATGGTCCCAGGGTCCTGGGATCGAGCCCCGCATTGGGCTCCTTGCTCCGCGGGAAGCCTGCTTCTCCCTCTCCCACTCCCCCTGCTTGTGTTCCCTCTCTCGCTATCTCTCTCTGTCAGATAAATAAATAAAATCTTAAAAAAAAAAGAAAGAAAGAAAATCAGAACTCGTAGAACTTTATCAGGAAACAACTTTGTATCTGTCTCCCACTGTTCCTTTAATCTTTCCTGTCTCTTTTTTTCACGCTTGGATGAAGATGTCAGCAGTTGCAATGACTTTTTGGTTTCCTACTGGGTAATAGAAAAGATTATGGTCAACTTCCAGCGTCAAACACATTCTCAGTTCAACATTTCAAAATATCTAGTCCCATATAACATGGAAAACACCAAATACAATTTAAAATGAAATTGTGCTCATCCCCAGGCTGGAGCCCCCTGTGGGCTGGCTGCTTGTGTGGAGGAAGGGGCTAGGTCATGGTGCTTTCTCTCCTACACGGTACTCCTGCCTCCTCCACCCCCTGCATTGTGCTCAATCTCTGACTCCACCAGGCGGTTGAAGCAAGGAAAGAGAGGTGAGGAGAGGATTCAAGTTTTTTTTCCCTGGCCAGTATTATGGAAAGATACCACACCAAATGTAGAAGTCAAGCTGTTCCCACTTCTGGCCTTTCTCCTACTGTGTAACCGTGGACAACTACAATCATTTCACCTGTGCACTTTTTAAAGCATGACTTGACATCATCTACCATGTCCTCCAAATGCCATGTCCCTCAGGATACATATCAAATTCTCCTCCTGGTCCAACTGAAGTCCTTCTCTCCAATCTTGAGGTGAAAGGGTAGCATAGTACCTGCCCCCCCCTCTTTGGATGAGTTGAACGAAACAGTTCTCCCTTCAAAAAATCATCTCCACAAATCATTCTTGTGTTTCCGCTCTCTCAACTGTTTTATGTCCTTATGTGGCTAAGGGATTCCCGAGTCATATAACCAATGTCTGGATATTGACTTGGAAATTACTACAGGGTGGTCTGTCTTGAAATGTGCTTCAGTTTCAGAACTCTCTCACCTTAAAGTCAAAGCTTCCCTTTCATCACTGTGTTGCATGGGATTCAGTTGGTTTCTTGAACACACCACATTCTCATTGACTTCTTGGCTTTTAAACATGGTGTCTCCTCTTCTTGGGACACACATTATGCCCCATTCCTCCTCATTTGCTTCACCACATCTCATGTATCTGCAATTCCTCATTCACACTGTGGAAATAGGAGGGTTGAGAGAGTAAAGATAAAGAGAGGATTTGTGAGCCAAGGATATATTTCATAGATGAGGAAATCAGAAAAGCCAATAAAACTATGACAAGATATTCAACCAAATCAATTATGGAGAAGCTACAAATTGAAACTATAGGCTACTGTTTTCCATCCACCAAACTAGCAAATGAAATGAAAAAGTGTGAAAATATCAAACGTTGGGATATACAAATGCTTAACTATTGTTGGTAGCAGTGTAAAGAGGTCCGAACTCTTCAGAAAACAATTTAGCATTGTCTTATCAAGGTGAACATGTGCATACCCTAAAACTCAGCAATTTACTTCTAGGTAGTATGTACCTAGAGAAACATACATGTGATCAAGAGACATGTATAAGAATGTTCATGGTAGCACTGTGATGATCAAAAACTGGAAACAATCCACATGTCTATTGATAGAATGGGCAGTAGATTATAGTATGTTCATATGATGGGACACAATACAGCAGAGAAAATGAATGAATTATAGCTCTATGTGACAAAACAGATAAATCCAAGAGCATAATATTAAATTTAAAAAAAGCGGGGCACCTGGGTGGCTCAGTCGTTGAGCATCTGCCTTCGGCTCAGGTCATGATCTTGGGGTCCTGGGATCGAGCCCCGCATCGGGCTCCCTGCTCCGCGGGAAGCCTGCTTCTCCTTCTCCCACTCCCCCTGCTTGTGTTCCTGCTCTCGCTATCTCTCTCTGTCAAATAAATAAATAAAATCTTTAAAAAAAAAATTTTTAAAAAAAGCATATTGCAGAAGAATACTTTCAGTATAATACCTTACATATAATGTTTAAAAACAAGGTTAATAATATATTTTGTATATACATATACAAAGACATGTAATAAAGCCATAAAGAAAAGCAAGGAAAAGCTAAACAAAAAATTCAGGACAGTGGTTATTTGTGGGTCAAAGATACAGTGAAGAAACAAGACACAGAACTGGGTTAAAGATACATGAGTGTTTATTTTATGATAGTCTTTATGACATTTCTATTTTATACACATTAAAGATATATGAATGACATATCCATAGGTGATTTTATATGTCTAAAATATTTGATAGTACAAATCAACAAAAAGTATGAGTTTAGGGGCACCCAGGTAGCTCAGTCAGTTAAGCATCTGACTCTTGATTTCGGCTCAGGTCGTGATCTGAGGGTCATGAGATTGAGCCCTGTGGAGGTCTCTGTGCTGGTTGTGGAGCCTCCTTAAGATTCTCTCTTTCCCTCTCCCTCTACCCTCTCACCCGCAGAAAATAAAAATTAAAATAAAATAAAAAATAAATAAAATGTCACTCCTTCAGTCAACTCTCATTTGACAGGCATTCTGATAATGAACGGATAGTTTTGATCATGCAAGTGAAAAATGGCATCTTTCTAGCCTCAGGAGTAGGCCTAATGAAGAGATTTCTGACCCAAGTTGTGCACTATGTAAGAACAGAGGGACTTAGGCGATGGGCCAGAAAAATATTTAATAAATAATGAAAATATGACCCTTGGCGCCAGTATGGTACTTAAGGCCATTCATACTCCCTTGCCATCCGCTGAGTCATTGCTAAGCTTGGGAAACATGAGTTCCTGAAGCTACCTGGAAGGCTGGTTATGTCATCTCTGGTTGAAATGGATCCCGAGATATATGTCATCTCCTGGGGGGAGGGGGCCTAACTCCTGGGAAGTGAGATATTACTTTGCTGCAGTTTGCAAAACAGATCTATTAGACTCCATTCCCAGAAACTGTCTCCTGAATGACTTAAAGCAGGGCTAAAGAAACAGAATGCATATTTTTAATTGATTCTTTCTTTGAGCCGAGTTCCAAGTTGCCTAATACATTTTTAAATTCCCAAAGAGCTAGTTGCATTCAGAGTGACTCCAAAAGAGTTGTTCTAATTTGGGATGTCAAAGGCATCACTGCCATACATCATCAGAACAACAGTTGCTTCTCTGGCTAATTGGGGGATATATGAAAAGCTGTTCTCTTCATCTTCCTCATCTGCCTTCTCCTTCACTTTATTGGGTATCAGTTCTTAAAATTAGGGGTATGAATATGATCTATCCCCTGTTAATTCAGAAGTTAGGTCTTAGGAAGACCCTAGGATTTCAGAGCTAGCAGCTGGAGCTCAGAGTTCTTGCATGCATTTCCCAAGGTCATATCTTAGTGCAGTGGTTCTCAAACTGCCATGTGTAACAGAATCACTGGGAGGGCTTGTTAAAACACAGATTGCTGGGTTCCATTCCCCGAGTTTCTGATTCAGTCTCTGATGTATAGGATGGGGTCTGAGAATTCACATTTTTAGCAAGTTTTTGGAATTTTTGATGCTTCTGGTCCAGGGACCCCAGTGTGAAAACCACTGTCTCAGTTAATTGAAGGACAAGGTATAGAGGCCGATGCTTAAGCAGTCCAGTACTTTCTCCAAGGAGGCTCTTCTACAGGGTATAGATTTCATGCTAACATTATAGAAACCAGAGGTTCTTTTCCTCTGGGACTTCTGAAAGGGGAGTATTGCATTGGAGGTAGAACTAAAAGCACGAGCTTTAGAATCAGAAAAATCTGAGTGAGGAATCTGCCAGTCCATGGTTTAGCTTTCTGACTTTGGGCAAGTTGTTTAGGTTATTTGAATCCCAGTTTCTTCATCTGTAAATCAGAAATTAGTTCTAACAATTTGAGACTTCTGAAGAATAGTCCAAGAACTATTTGACATAGAGTTATAGGAGGATAAGCCATTAACGGGGCATCTAATTTAGATTCTTCACTTTTCAGATGTGGAAACAAAGGCCCAGGGAAAGTGTCTTAGCTAAGATCTCATAGCATATGGCAGAATGAGGACCAGAGTTCGGGTCTTTTAATGAGTTTTGTTTTGTTTTAATCATTCACATTGGATGAATATTTCTAAACCAAACCCTTCAAAACTAAACACTTTAGTAGTAGAAAGCCATTCATAGGGCAAGATGTAGACTTATGATAAATATTTTAGAGAGTCATATTAGCCAAGTTCTGTGATTTAATCTATTTTTTTTCTTTAGAGAGAGCGAGTGTGAACGGGGAACGGGGGTGTTGGGAGGGGCAGAGAAAGAGGGAGAGAGAGGGAAGAGAATCTTAAGCAGTCTCCACGCTCAGCATGGAACGACCCTGAGATTATGACCTGAGCCAAAATCAGGGGTCGGGCACTTAACCAACTGAGCCATCTAGGCATCCCTAATCTATTTTTCAAAATACCAATTCTTGTACAATGTTACATATTATACTTTTTTCTTTCTTTAGTGAAAAGAATGGTCTTTAATGTTTTGGCAAAGTCTTTTTCAGCCCAGAATAAACATGAAATAAGCAGGCTGGAGTGAAATATTCACAGTGTACAAAAAGATGGAACTCTTCACAAATTCGCATGTCATCCTTAGGCAGGGGCCATGCTAATCTCTGTATCATTCCGATTTCAGTATATGTGCCGCTGAAGTGAGCACCACATTACACTTTTATACAATGCGACACATTATATGGGAAGATAATAAGAATTTGTTCTGCTGACCCTTAACTATTAAAAGAAAACTTACAGCAACTCTCTAAAATTGATTTTATTTTTCCTTACAGTGGATTTTCAAAAAGTCTTCCTTGTGGCATAATAATGTTTTGCAAAAAGGGTGTGGCTATTTATAGAATTCTTGTCTTTGTTCTAGAAATGAGCACTTTTGAAAAAGGAGAGTTTAGTAGATGGGAAATCAATTTCCACATGAAGGAGGAAAAAGTTTTAAATGTATTAGGAAAATTATAGTAAACGTTTAAGGAAAAAATGGAACTCAAAGGACATTATTCACTAAAGCCATACTTGTTTGGGATGTATAAAGAATATTTTAGCTAGCTAAAACTTCTCATCTAGTAGACATGGACCTTGTGGTACAAGAGAGTTAAAAGAAAATATTAATATTCCTCAAAATATTAATATTTGGTGAAGCCAAGACATAAAGGGTAATTAAGAAACCAGGGTATGCATGCAAAAGAATGAAACTGGATCACTTCCTTATACCATACACAAAAATAAACTCAAAATGGATTATAGACCTAACTGTGAGACCTGAAACCATAAACATCCTGGAAGAGAGCACAGGCAGTAATTTCTCTGACATTGGCCATAGTAATATTTTTCTAGATATGTCTCCCAAAACAAGGGAAACAAAAGCAAGAATAAACTATTGGGACTACATCAAGATAAAAAGGTTCCCATCTGGAACAACACAGATGCAGCTAGAAAGTATAATGCTAAGTGAAATGAGTCAGTCAGAGAAAGACAAATACCATATGATTTCACTCATATGTGGAATTTAAGAATCAAAACGAACAAGCAAAGGAAAACAAAACAGAGAGAGACAAGCCAGGAAACACGCTTAACTATTGGGAACAAACCAATGGTTACCAGAGGGGAGGCGGGTGGGGGATGAGTGAAATAGGTGATGGGGATTAAGAGGAGCACCTGCGAGGAGCACCGGGTGTTGTATGGAAGTGTTGAATCACTATGTTGTACACCTGAAACTAATAGAACACTCTATATTAACTATACTGGAATTAAAATAAAAATTTTTAAAAAGCAGTGTAAAAAAATAAAAATAAGCTATTGCACAGGGGTGCCTTGTTGGCTCAGTTGGTGGAGTGTGTGACTCTTAATCTCAGGGTCACGAGTTCAAGCCCCCATGTTGGCTGTGGAGATGACTTAACGAAAAAAAGCTTCTGCACAGCAAAGGAAACAATCAACAAAACAAAACCTACTGAATGGGAGAAGATATTTGCAAATGATATATCTGATAAGAGGTTAATATCCAAAATATTATAAAGAACTTATACAACTCAACACACACACACAACAATCTGATGAAGAAGTGGGCAGAGAACTTGGATAAACATTTTGCCAAAGACATAGATATGGCCAACAGACACATGAAAAGATGCTCAACATCACTTATCATCAGGGAAATGCAAGTCAAAACCACAATGAGATATCACCTCACATCTATCAGAATGGCTAAAATAAAAAACACAAGAAACAACAACAATCGACAAGGATATGGAGAAATAGGGACCCTTGTGCACTGTTGGTGAGAATGCAAATTGGTGTAGCTACTATGGAAAACAGTATGGAGGTTCCTCAAAAAAATAAAAAATACAACTATGCTATGATCCAGTAATTCCACTACTTGGTATTTACCCAAAGAATATGAAAACACTGATTCAAAACACTATGTTTATTGCAGCATTATTTACAAGAGCCAAATTATGGAAGCAGTTCAAGTATCCATTGATTAATGAATGGATAAACAAGATGTTATATATATATATATATATATAAATAAAATAGTGGAATAGTACTCAGCCATAAAAAAGAAAGAAACCTTGCCATTTGCAACAACATGGATAGATCTAGAGGATATAATGTTACATGAAATAAGTCAGTCAGAGAAAAACAAATACCATATGATTTCACTCATATGTGGAATTTAAGAAACAAAACAAAGATAAAAAGAGACAAACAAAAACAGACTTTTTTTTTTTAAAGATTTTATTTATTTGAGAGAGAGAGAGAGAGAATGAGAGAGAGAGAGAGCACATGAGGGGGGGGAGGGTCAGAGGGAGAAGCATACTCCCTGCTGAGCAGGGAGCCCGATGAGGAACTCGATCCTGGAATTCCAGGATCATGACTTGAGTCGAAGGCAGTCGCTTAACCAACTGAGCCACCCAGGCGCCCCAAACATCTTTTTAAAAAATATTTTATTTATTTATTTGTCAAAGAGAGAGAGGGAAAGCACAACCAGGGGGAGTGTGAGGCAGAGGGAGAAGCAGGCTTCCTGCTGAGCAAGGAGCCCCTACGTGGGATTTGATCCCAGGACTCCAGGATCATGAGCTGAGCCGAAGGGAGATGTTTAATTGACTGAGCCACCAAGGTGTTCCAACCAGACTCTTAAATATAGAGAATAAACTGGTGGTCACCAGAGGGGAAGTCGGGGGGATGGGTGAAATAGGTAAAGGGGATTAAGACTATACTTATTGTGATAAACACTGAGTAATGTATAGAATTGCTGAATCACTATATTATACTTCTGAAACTAATATAACACTGTAATTATACTGCAATTAAAAAAAAGGTGGGGGGGGGCGCCTGGGTGGTTCAGTCGTTAAGCATCTGCCTTTGGCTCAGGTCATGATCCCAGGGTCCTGGGATCGAGCCCCACATCAGGCTCCCTGCTACGCGGGAAGCCTGCCTCTCTCTCTCCCACTCTCCCTGCTTGTGTTCCCTCTCTCGCTGTGTCTCTCTCTGTCAAATAAATAAATAAAATCTTAAAAAATGAATAAATAAGTTTAAAAAAAGGGAAGAAATTAGGGTATGCTTTGGTGCTCTTGTTATTTGTCTTGATGTGAGCCAAATGTTTACACCTAAATCACCACTTGGTTTATAGTAAGACTAGGACCAATGGCTAATTTTTTAAAGTTTATTTGATCCAAGGAAATTAAAGCTTTTATTCTGAGTAGAGATGTATCCACTAAGTGGCCACTAGCTGACTACGGAGACAAATAATGGGCCTTTTCTCCCATCTCCTTAGTGACCTGTTGTAACCTTCAGTATCCAGATTTAATCAGTGATGTGGCCATTCCAAGAAGGCAACAAGTTTGAATTGCCTGAAAGGACATACTGATCTGTCACACAGTAGGGCAGCAGGAGAAGGTTTTGCTCATAGCTAAGGGACAGAGAATTGTGCATATCAGGAAGCCTAACTTATCTGCATGGCACCTGATAATTAACAACCCTTACTCATGGGAAGGTGCAGACCCAGGGAGATAATGACAGAAAATCCTTTTATTTATTTATTTACTTATTTATTTAAATATTTTTATTTATTTATTTGTCAGAGAGAGAGAGAGCACAAGCAGGGGGAGCAGCAGAGGGAGAGGGAGAAGCAGGCTCCTCACCCAGCAAGGAGCCCGATTCGGGACTCGATCCCAGGACCCTGGGATCATGACCTGAGCTGAAGGCAGACGCCCAATGCCTGAGCCACCCAGGTGTCCCAGGAAATTCCTTTTAAAAAGCCAATTTGACCTTGGCCAAAATTTGCAGTGTGCTCAATCTCAGATGATTCAGAGCTCGTTTTAATGGGCCTGAAAATCTGAAAATAAATTATTTTGAAGTGATGATATAAATTATGTATGAGGATCAATTGAATATTCAAGTATAATGAGTTTATAGAATACAAGAGAGTATTTCTTTTGAGATGCTGCAATACAGCTATTGTCAGGTTCAGAGCCCAGCTGATTGCTTATAGGGAGCCTTTGTGCACATTTGAAAAAGGCACCCCCTCTGGGTGATGCAGCCCTGTGGGTACATGATTTGGCAAGCAGAGCCTGGGCTGGATCTTAGCTCCTTTTTGTCCCATTGGTTGGGTGCCTTAAAGCCTTGCAGTGCTTGTGTTGGTTTTTAGAGACTACATTGGAAATATATAAAAGTGACGGTTCCTTCTCTTAACCCAATGCAGAACTTATCAGCAGGAGACAAAGAGTCAATTAAGCTCTAAAATGGCATGAAAGAAGATGAAGCCTCCATGATAGAGAACAGAGATCTGATCTTGGCAGGTATGTTCTCTGAAGAAGCACAGCCAGTAGACCTCACTTCCCAAGCCAGAGGCAAATAACCGAACACCTGGGAAATTTAGATTTCTGGCGCCAGAATGGTCTTACTTGCCCCCCTGCTGCACTGACACTGGAGGGGGAAAGCTATGTTGTGTAGGTGTGGAGCTGAAACCCTTTCCATCCACTTACATGGACTTAGCGGTGGTGAGTGTTAGCAATAAAAAGCATGTACGCTTGAATGTCCATTTTTCTTTGTGGAACCATTGTAGTGACAGCAGAACCACAGGTATCTGGAATTGAGTTTCCAGTTCTGGGACAAAATGGAGTAGACACACATCTCCCTACTCCTCTGGCTAAGTACACCTAAAGACCCTGGATACTGACTATAGAGAAGGTTCTAAAAGGTAGAGAGGAGGCAGGCCTGCTAGGGATCTCAGGACCCAAGAAGCATGGTGACAAGGGTTTTCTTTTTTTTTTTTTTTAAAGATTTTATTTATTTATTTGAGAGAGAGAATGAGCGAGAGCACATGAGAGGGGGGAGGGTCAGAGGAAGAAGCGGGCTCTCTGCCGAGCAGGGAGCCCGATGTGGGACTCGATCCCGGGACTCCAGGACCATGACCTGAGCCGAAGGCAGTCGCTCAACGAACTGAGCCACCCAGGCGCCCGACAAGGGTTTTCTTCCTGACTCATATGGCGCAAACTGAGTGCTAGAGAAGCCAACAGATGCATACCAAAAAAAAAAAGAAAAAACGAAAAAGAAAAAGAAAAGCCCCAAGAAAAGTCAGCTCTCTCTAGCTATGGGATAAGGAAAGGGGAAGCCTAGCAAAACCGGTAACTTTCAGACAATAACTGCTCTACTCCAGCCAAATACCATGGAAAAAATGTGAGGAAAGAGCCTAGAATTTTGCCCTTGCTCAACTGTATCAAGGCAGTTTTGTGCTCTCCCCCTGGGTGGTGTCAAGAAGGTCGACTGGGGAGTCAGAACTTTTATTCACACCTGGTAGTAATGAGATCACCTGAACTTCTGCCCCGGGTTGTCAGTAAAGTCCAGAGGGAAGCCAGAAATTCCGTCCCCACCCAGTGGTGATGAGGCACCACTCCCTGCCAAGGTGGTATCAGGGAGTGCTGGATGGAAGGAAGGCTAGGACTTTTACCACATTCCAGTGGTAACTAGGCTTCCCAGCCCCGTGCAGTGTCCACAGAGGCCCCAGTGGGGATCCTGAACTCCCATCTCCACCCAGCAACAATGAGATGCTCTTCTGCTTCCCATCTCAAGGTTCAATGGAGGCCAAGTGGGGAATCTGAACCTCCCCACCCCCTGGTAGTAATAAAGCATCACCACCTTCCCTCCACTGCTGTGGTGTCACAGGACACCTGCTAAAACAGAAGATGATCTAGAGTCTCGTAACATAAGACCAAAAATTTTGTCTAAGATACGGGGCGCCTGTCTGGCACAGTTAGTTGAGTGACCAACTCTTGGTTTCGGTTCAGGTCGTGATCTCAGGGTTGTGAGATCAAGTCCCAAGTTGGGCTCTGCACTGAGTGTGGAATCTGCTTGAGATTCTCCCTCCCTCTTCCTCTGTCCCTCCCACTCGTGCTCTCTCTCTAAAATAAACAAATAAATCTTAAAAAAAAATGCCCAAGATACAACTGAAAATCACTTACATCAGCAACCAGAAAAATTCCAACTTAAATGAGAAGTGACAATCAATAGACACCATACCAAGATTATACAGATTTGGAATTATCTGACAAGGATTTAGAAGGAGCTATCATAAAAAAATGCTCTGACAGGGGCACCTGGGTGGCATAACCCGTTAAGCGTCTGACTCTTGATTTCAGCTCAGAAGATGATCTCAGGGTCGTGGGATCGAGCCTTGTGTCAGGCTTCAGGCTCAGTGCAGAGTCTACTTAAGACTCTCTCTCCCAGGGCACCTGGGTGGCTCAGTCAGTTAAGTGTCTGCCTTTGGCTCAGGTCATGATCCTGGAGTCCTGGATCGAGCCCCACGCCAGGCTCCCTGCTTAGCAGGGAGCCTGCTTCTCCCTCAGCTCCTTCCCCAGCTCATGTTCTCGCTCTCAAATAAATAAATTAAATCTTAAAAAAAAAAAATACTCTCTCTGCCCCTCTCCTGACTTGCTCTCTCTCTCTCTCTAAAAATAAATAATCTTTAAAGAAATGCTTTGACAAGCAATTATGAACACAAATACAACATGCCATTTCTGGGCATATTGAGTCTATTACCAGCTTTAGTCTGATATCCTCAGGAATTAGAGCTTTGTTTGGTATTCTGATTCTTTGGATAATGGTCTTTAATTTTTTCCTCCCAAATCATAGAAATAAACTCATTATGTGGCCCTGTTTAGTATCCAGAATACTGCTAAATACTTTCAACCAGAAGCCTGGTGAACAGTTAAAAAATCCAAATAAATCTTTGTATATATGTTGTAAAACCTCACTCTTTCCTTCTCCAGCCAGTCGTAATGGTCCGACTAGAAATTCTCTGAACAAGAACATATCAATTTTCTATCCTTCTTTCCCCCAAGAATCAAAACTATCCTTTCCACATGTCTATTTCTTCTTCTCCTTTTTTTCTCTTCATTCTTCTTGTATCCAGATGAGTTTTGCCATTTAGCATGTCCCTGATGTTTTCCTCTTCCCATCCTTGCCCTCATTTGATCACAGGCTTTGCAAGAACAGGATGTAATCCTCAGGGTATATTGAAAAGGTTCAGTTGGTTTCTCATCTTGTTCACAAGAGGTTAATCTGGGAAAGTCTTTGGTCCCTTCCAAGACAGTGTGACCTGAATCTGCTAAGGTCTATGGCAGTTTGAATTTGATGTTGTTTTTGGCATCTTCTTTAGAATCTCTTCATTCTCTGAAGTTGTGTCTAAAAATGCTAAGGCTTGGGCATGGCTACTTATGTTTGAATTAAAAATATGGTGTAATCTAATGTCATATAAAGTTTGACAATAGAGGGGCGCCTGGGTGGCTCAGTCGTTGGGCGTCTGCCTTCGGCTCAGGTCGTGATCCCAGGGTCCTGGGATCGAGCCCCACATCAGGCGCCCTGATCTGCGGGAAGCCTGCTTCTCCCTCTCCCTCTCCCCCTGCTTGTGTTCCCTCTCTCGCTGTCTCTCTCTGTCAAATAAATAAATAAAATCTTAAAAAAAAAAAGTTTGACAATAGAAGAAAATGTATTCTCTTAGCACTGTGCCTACTATATGCTTCTTAAAACATACGTGCTGGGGGGGGTGGGGTGGGATGACAAATTTCAGTCGGCTAATTTAAATAAACAAAACCTGGTTAGCCCCACCCCCACAATACAGTTGTGTCAGCAGGCTGGACCCTGTTTAACCTCATGATATATCAATAAATCAGTCAGTTCTTTTTTTTTTAAGAGTGACATGATCTGACTTACATTTTTATTTTTATTTTTTTTAGTAATCTCCATACCCAATGTGGGGCTCAAACTCATGACCCTGAGGGCAAGAGTCCGCATGCTTTTCCAATTGAGCCAGCCAGGTGCCCTCAGTCAGTTATTTCTTTTCTTTTCAAGATTTTATTTATTATTTATTTGAGAGAGAGAGAGAAGGAGAGACAGTGAGAGAGTACAAGTGGGGAGGAGAGGGAGAAGCAGCCTCCCGCAGAGCAAGGAGCCCATACAAAAGATTTCACTTTTCACCATGAGGTAATAAGCATGGATTCCTTGGTGGGTACTGTTTGTTTTTATTATCCAAGTTAGAACAGCACGGGAAAATTATCTATTGTTGGGTTGGGAAAGAAAATTTTCAATGGGATTCAAATGAAGAGCAAAAGAGGGAAGAGAAGGAAGAAAGGGAGAGATAAGGGGTAAAATTAGAGGTTAAAGATGAAATACATAGTTTTTCATGTATTTCAAGGAGAATGTGGAAAGAAAACAGCTATAGAGAATAATAGAGAAGCTAACCTAAAAGTTCTTTAGCAACAAAAATATGCTTCCCTTTTTATTCTGATTAAAAAGCACCAATGAATCCTCCTCAACATGCATCTGAAATAGCTCAACATTCCAAATGCAAAACACATCAACATACTTGCATGTAGTGCAGAGGAGAAAACATTTAACAGCCTATCTGCAACATAGTTTGTATAAGCTCCATTTCCTCCTACTTCCTCTGTAATCATATTATAAGCTAGGTTCTGCAGCCACCTCTATCCATTTCTAAAACAGAGTGATTCAGGGCAAAAGCTTATTATTATTATTTTTAAGATTTTATTTATTTCTTTCTAATGTTTACTTATTTATTTTTTTAATTTTTTTAATTTTTATTTTTTTATAAAGATTTTATTTATTTATTTGAGAGAGAGAGAATGAGAGACAGAGAGCACGAGAGGGAAGAGGGTCAGAGGGAGAAGCAGACCCCTTGCTGAGCAGAGAGCCCAATGCGGGACTCGATCCCGGGACTCCAGGATCATGACCTGAGCCGAAGGCAGTTGTTTAACCAACTGGGCCACCCAGGCGCCCCACTTATTTATTTTTTTTAGTAATCTCTACACCCAACATGGGACTGGAACTCATGACCCTGAGATCAAGAGTTGCGTGCTCTACTGACTGAGGTAGCCAGGTGCCCTAGCTTATCTTTCAGATCTGCATTTTCTTGGATGATTTACAGTGGAGATTTAATTATTTTCTTGTACACTCTGAGTATGAACATTGAAGGAGAAATTCAATCTTCTCTGGATTACCTCCACTTTTTTCTACATAGGATTATAGCAAATGATGATTCAGATAGTTTTTTCCTGCTTTCATGTGCTATGAGATGGTATGTACTCATGGAACACAGTATCTGCCTCAAGTAAAGGGGCATTAGAAGGGCAAATCATATGGCCTATTTATATCTGTATAGCTTTTTCTTCTCATTTTAGGTTTTCCATTAAATCTTTGAACATATTTATAATAACTGTTTTACATTCCCCATTAGCTAATTCCATCATTTCTGTTATTTTTGATCTATGATTTTTTTCCAGGTTATAGAACAGAATTTGTTTGTTTGGTTTTTTTTTACATGTCTAGTAATTTTTTATTGGATGCTGGGCATTATGCATATTATATTTTGGAAGGTTGAGATTTTGTTGTTCTCTTCAAAAAGTGTTGAAATTAGGGCTGCCTGGGTGGCTCAGTTGGGTAAGCATCTGCCTTTGGCTCAGGTCATGATCTTGGGGTCCCGGGATCGAGTCCCACATCGGGCTCCTTGCTCATCTGGGAGCCTGCTTCTCCCTCTGCCTGTCGCTCCCCCGATTGTGCGCTCTCTCTTTCTGATAAAAAAATAAAATCTTTTAAAAAATAAATAAGTGTTCAAATTAGTTTTAGCAGGCAGTTCATTTATCTGCAGATCACCTTGATTCTGCTGAAGCTTGCTTTAAAGCTTTGCTATCATGGGTGTAGTGCTGACTTTATTCTAGGGTTAATTAGCCTTATTACCAAGGTATGATCCTTCTCAGATCTCTTTTGATGACCCCAAATGTTCAAAGAAGTCTCTGTGACCCAGATGGATGGAACTCAAATGTCCTCAAGTCCTGTGTGAAAAGTCTTTTTTTTTTTTTTTTTTTTTTGCCTGGCTTTGTGGAATTTCACTTTATGCATACATAGGGAAATATTCAGCCAATTGACCAGGAGGACACTTGTGAAAATTTCTGGGGCTCTTTCCATATGTAGCTTGCTCGCTTATAGTATTCTGCCCTGCAAATTCCAGCCACCTCAACCTCACCATACTAGAATTTGTTTCTTATCCTATAGAAATTAGCATGCTCTATTTGAGTTTCCTCTTCCTTTACTGAAGTTTAAAAATTGCTTCCAGTAGGGTTCCTGGATTTAGAAAAAATCCAATATTGCATTTTTATATATGCTTATACAAAAAATTATTCATTACGTATCTGAAATTCAAATTTAACTAGCTATCTTTTATTTTCTCTGGCAACCCTACTGTTAGGCAGAAAGCCAGGAAAACTGTGGGGCTCATTTAAATTGTTTCTCTAATCTCAGAACTCACAATTGTGAACATACTGTGGTCCTAATATCTGAAAACAGTTGTTTCATAAATGTCCAGTTTTCTAGCTTACAATGGGAGGACAATTCTATACCAGTTACTCCTTCTTGGCTAGAAGTGGAATTCCACAATGCATCTTTAAAGCAAACAAGCAAACAAATAGGGTTGCTGCCCTATCTGGAATTGTTCAGGGGAGTCATTAAGAAACAGTAAATAAACATGTCACTTTTACTCATCTTGGAGTATGCTGTATAAGTTATTCATGTAAAAAAGAGCTCTACTACAGTTCAAGGTGTCTTATCTGAAATAATTTTATTTGAAATCTTCTTACTTAAAATCACTATTTCTTTTCTGCTTTATGGGCTTTAAATTTATCTCAGTTTCAGCTGGTCTGTACAATGTTAAGCTATTTCTTTGGGAAGTCACAAGAATCCTGCAAGGTGAATTCTGGGCACTTTACACATTGTCTACTGTTAGAGTATTTCCCATATATCCTCAAAAGTAGTGATATGTTATGCGGCATCTCCACGCAAGAGAGTTCATTTTATTTACATAGATTATTACAACAATAACTCATTCCTTGGGAAGTTCAAAGAGATAGTGTTCATAAAACAATAGTTACATGGCATGGTAAAATGAACCTGTGCCTTGTGAAGATGAGAGGGCAACTAATATTTATTGAGTATCTACTCCATGCCAAGTGTTTTATATTCAGTGGTGTGTTGGAGCCAGTCTGTGCCAGCTCGTATGCGCTTGTGAGAGGCGATTGTTAAGTTTTCAGGAATCTTGCCAGCCATTTTTTAAACCGTTGGAAGCTTGAAATTGACAACAGGAGGAATATTTATACCATGAAAATGGTCAAATGCCACAAATCATGGTTCCTCCATCAATTCCAAGAGCTGATTGTTAAGCATTTACCAGCACATCACTGTCATCACATTTCTTATGTTATTTTATCCTCCCAACAGCTCTGTATGGTATTTATTAGAATGCACAGTTTAAAGATGGAAAAAAGACACCAATTACATAAGTAACATGTCCAAATTTTCCTAGAGGACAAGAAACAAAACCAATTCTTTGTAACTCTATTTCCTTTCTGCTTATATCTCTATACCTTTGAGCCAGGAGACTTAAACTGAGTTGTTGCTTTAATGGTGACTGTATGTTCTTGGACAAATACCTGACCACTATGGATCAGCATTTATTCATCTGTAAAGTTGGAAGCAATGGACCACTCAATATCCAACATCTCTTTTGGATGTAATAGTCTCTGTTGTTTACTAATTCTTCCTCTGCCCAACTGTGGCAAAAATGCTAAGAACAAACACCTACCAAATAGTTGTTAGAAAAAGGGATTTGTACCAGGAGGGGCTTCATGGGACTCAAAGCTATGATACTACCAGATTTTTTTTTTCCCTCAAATGTCCACCATCAAGGAGCTATAACAGAGAAAATGTACGTAGCAGGTTGATTTATTAAAAATTTGACAGGGCGAAGTAACTTCCTGTAAATTAGCTGTCTTGTTCTCTCAGTCTTTGACTAAAAGTTATCCACCACTATCCTCTGGCCCCAGAAGAATAAACAAGTCTTTGTGTCATTGATGGGCTTATTGCTAAGGTCAACTATGTAGATCTTTGTTTTCAAAGGATTCATTAATGGAGAAAATTAAGGAAGAGGACTTCAAAAGTAGAGGAGAATAAAATTCAATTTCAAAGATGGGTAAATTCCTAAACACTGAGAGAAGAATTGCGGGTTTATAAGGCTCATAAGACTCAGTTTATGGGTTGCATATGGGAAAGATTGTAGGGATGCCTATATGGACCAGGCACTGAGTGCTTTGGCTGTAGGGCTCCAACAGTTTCTAATAATGGGGCACTACTAGAGTAGAGACTCTCGAACAACCACTAGCCTTTGAATGGACCAAGAATTGATTTCTGAAGCAAACGTAGACTGAGGACTTCCTTATTTAGCTTAGGATAGAGGAGTGGGTTCTGAAGACTGACTATTATTTGATTTTAGTGATTGGGCCTTACATCAAGTTTAATCTGGCTGTCATGGAGAAATGTATACTTGTTATATACAAATAGATGTAATTCGGGGCGCCTGGATGGCTCAGTTGGTTAAGCAACTGCCTTCGGCTCAGGTCATGATCCTGGAGTCCCTGGATCGAGTCCTGCATCGGGCTCCCTGTTCGGCAGGGAGTCTGCTTCTCCCTCTGACCGTAACCCCTCTAGTGTGCTCTCTCTCATTCTCTCTCTCAAATAAATAAAATCTTTAAAAAACAAACAAACAAACAAAACAAAAAAAACCCCAAATAGATGTAATTCATAACATCCAATATTATCAGCAAAGACATTCCATACTTATACTTGTGTAGCAGAGTGGTTAAAAATGATGATCTTAAATGCTAACATTTTCACCTTGATAGGATTAGAAATTTGGGGGCATGACTCAAGAATAAAGGAGACACAGCTTGAACATGGCAGAAAAATGGCTAAGGGCCCTTTTACAAACAGGGGTATCTAATATCCAGAGTTAATTCTTTTAAGTTCTAAATCCCCCACCACTCCAAACCTTAAATAAAATCTGACATATGTACAATTGCCTCATGGGATTGTATGTATGTGTGTATGTGGGGTGTGTGTGTGTGTGTGTGTGTAAATCAAGGAAAAGGGTTTAATTCTCTCTATGAATCATTAAGATACAAAACAGAGACTTTGTACACGGAAAAGAAAGACAATCCATAACTGAATTAATACCGTAGAAACAGGAGTGTAGAGACAGGGTGGTCACTAAAGAGCATAATCTCCCAGGAAATCATAGAAACCTTGGGAGGTCATTGGATTAATCTTGTCTAGCTCTGTTAGGGTCCATTATGATTGACTGCCACGACAAGGCCTTCATGCTTAACCACTGCCAACACACAGACCTGCATGGATCGGTGAAATAGTGGTAAGAACAGAGAGGTCCCCACTCATGTTCTTGTACCTTAAAGATTTCATTTATTTGAGAGAGAGAGCACGAGAGAGCACAAGCAGGGGGAGGGGCAGAGGGAGAGGGAGAAACAGACTCCACACTGAGCAGGGAGTCTGATATGGGGCTCAATACCAGGACCCTGGGATCATGGCCTGAGCTGAAGGCAGATGCTTAACCGACTGAGCCACCCAGGTGCCCCAAAATCTTAAAAAAAAATAAAGTAACCACCTGCCTCAGGCCTGAAATGCCTTCTTTCTTCATTTATCACAATTTCAACTGCTGCCTTGAGGCTTTCCTCAATTAATAATTACAACAATAATTTCTGTGTGAATGTCTGTCTGTCTACCTATCTATCTGATTCTTTTAAATGTATTATCTAATTAGATCTTTGTGAAGACCCATAAATTAGGCTGGATAAGTGTTATGTTGCCACCACTTATAGATGAAGACACTGAGGTTTAGAAAGCGTTGCATAGTCACACAGCTAAGAAGATAATTTAAATCTAGATAATTCTTGCTCCAGAGTTCCCGCTCTATATATTGTATTACTTTTCCAAAGTTCCTTCTATGTATGTAGGTAACTTCCCTGATTCAGTGACTCTAGGAGTTACAAATGTTTTAAGCAATGGCAGTATCTTTTTAGGAATTCCTAGAAGTAGAAGTAGACCCCAAGACAACAATTTCAGTGCAAGTAGTTTATCTGGAGGGTGAAGGAGATTTAGGAAGGGTAGGAGGAGATGAAATCGGGGAAAATGCAGCCAATAAAATCTATGAAATTGAGCCAGCTAGGACAATGAGTGACTCGAGCTTAATCCCTTAATCCCTCTGGGGAAATTGGAGACGGTGTAGGACACATGGCTCTTAGTTATCCCACCTAGGAGGCAAGGAAGCTGGGGTGTGAGCTCGTCAGTCTTTGATTAAAGATTGCTCACAATGAATGTTATTCTGTAATACTTCCAGCTGGCTGGACAGCAAAGCTGGCTCAGATGGCAAGAGAAAGCCCTCAAGGAAAGAAATATATGTGCTGGCAGGTGGTAACTGGGCCTGGGTGTGTGAAGTGGTAAGAGTGAGGGAATGTAAGTGAGGCACCAACAGCACCTCATGGGAGGCATCAATGAAATATTTTATACACAGTCATCATACTAATTTTTTCCTAATAAAAAATAATCATTAGAATTAAGTATAGTATTATAATTTTAAGAGCCCTTTCACATATATCATCTCATAAGATAATCAAATGGTCCTTTGATGTAAACAGCATTGTGCAGATGGAAAAGCAAGATGTATATTTTATCTCCTCCATGAGGAGATCTCATAAATTTAAGAGTACTTCTTTTCTCATACCAACTTGTATTCTAAGTTCCAGTTTTCCCTTATTTTGGGAATTTGTAGAACATTTTTTGGTGGGACAGGCATGGGAAGTAGGAAAATTTAAGAGGTTGGAGTAATGAAGAACATTTCTGGACCCCAATCTAAAAAACCTTTTTCTCAGAACTATATGACCTAAAACAGCATATTAGAACTTAATTAAAAAGTAAACAAAGCCAATATTAGTTATAATCAGAAAAATCATGTATAGATGAAATGTAAGTAAATGAAAATTTGTTCAGTTTATGTCATATTATGCAGTAGAAGGATCATTTCTGAGTAAATGATTTAAACAAAAGTGTTCCTCCTCACCCCTTCTCCAAGTCTGGCAAGATGAGCTTTATTTCAATGAAGCCAACACTGGGAGTAATGGGAGAACCCTAGAACAGTTGGAGGCAGATTTTGTATTTACCAGCTTGTGTTTCAAGGTGGCTAAATGAATGGTGACTCTGTCTGGACAACCCCTTTAATGGGATTCTCTCTTCTGGGCTGAATTGCTGTTTTTAAGAATTTTTCCACTGATGCTTGGATAAAGCAAAGGAGTAACTCTGCTCTTAACAATTATAATGAGAAAATAAACAGCTTATGACAAGAACTTGGTCAAGATATAGCTTCTTGTCGGCCGTGTTTTTGTTTCATTATAAAGGCAAATCTGGTATTATTTTAAGAAATTAAAGGATTTACATTTTTAAATCCTTGATAACAAGGATGAAATCTTATTAACATGCTAGTAGTTAAGTTTTAAAAGTTAAACATCAAACCTCTAACAAATCAAAAATTTTTTAAAAAGATTTTATTTATTCATGAGAGAGAGAGAGAGAGAGAGAAAGAGAGAGAGAGGCAGAGGGAGAAGCAGGCTCCTCGAAGAGCAGGGAGCCTGACGTGGAACTCGATCCCAGCACCCTGGGATCACGACCCGAGCCGAAGGCAGACGCTCAAACGACTGAGCGGCCCACACGCCCCTCTAACAAATTAAATTTAAATAATTCTTTTATCAGTAGAGAAGCCCTGTGATTAAAAAAGTGTATTCAGGATTTTAAATTTAATTTTAGTAAAAATGAGCACTAAGAATTTAACACTGCAGACCAAATCTTTTCCGAAACCATGAGATTTTCATTTCAGCTGTCCCAGTGTTATTTGTTTGTCCTGCCTCCTGCCTTTCCAGTTTATCTCTCAAAGCTAAGAACACAAAGGCAGTATGTTTAGGGACAACAGGACACATTTGTAGCCAAAGCGTCAAGGGAGCAAGGCAGGGTTGGACAAGACAAAAGGTGCATTTGCTCTCATTTGCTATGGTTTATACAGCTGTTGGTGCCTTCCCGGCCTGACCAACATTTTAAGGCATGTCAGACAGGAACTTCTACCAGTCATATAAATATGGCCAAAGTAAGAAATGGGCCAGCATTTATCACAGAGTTGCACAGACTCAAGTTCTCTGCAAATTTGCTAGTAAATTGGCACATTATCAAGAATAAAAAAAAAAAAGAAAGAAAAGAATAAAAATTCCCGGGCGCCTGGGTGGCTCAGTCGGTTAAGCGTCTGCCTTCGGCTCAGGTCATGATCCCAGGGTCCTGGGATCGAGCCCCGCATCGGACTCCCTGCTCAGCGGGGAGTCTGCTTCTCCCTCTCCCTAATACTCCCCACCAACCCCCTCGTGCTTGCACTCTCTCTCTTTCTCTCTCTCAAATAAATAAAATCTTAAAAAAAAGAATAAAAATTCTCTAAAAATGATCTAACAGTAATTCATGGTTTGACCTTCATTTCTATACACAGATCCACCCTTAGAACATAAACAACCCCTTACGTTTTTATATTTCTTTAGAGCACTGAAAGTATTCCCATTTAGTATTATTATTTGATCGTTACAGTAAACCTCTGAGGCCAACAGAATGAATATTTTCAATATTACCCTTTAACTGAAGATGAAACTCTGGCTCCAAGACATTAATTAGTAGGTCTAAGATCCTAAGAGCTACCCACCCTCCAACCCCTCTTGTACTATTGATTTGCTAGTTTTTTCTCTAATAATTTAAAGATACAAAAGGAAAATATAAAGTAAGGAGGAAAAGTCCTACCCCTTTGGAACATTTTCTTCCCTTAATATTAATTTAAGTGTCAGGAAGCTTTCAGTGACTAAGGTAAGGATTAAGATATATAAAGAGGGAAAGACAAATTCGCTGCCCTTCAGTTTCTCGACCTAACAGATAAAGGTAGCAGACAGAGTCTTGGAGGGCAGATCTATAATGTGAAAGGCCTGGGGGTCTTCTTTCTTTACAATGCTCTGTATGATACTCTTTAGAGAACTATCTAGAACTGGTAGAAGTAAAAGAGCAAGTACACAGTTCAGTATCCCTTGTGTCTCATTCCACCTTCCTGGAGTGGGGCTTCAAGGAGAAATTTTCTGGGAAACAATGGGAAGGTCCTGAAAGACTGCTGCACCCACTAGCTATTGTTAGGCTTTCTTACAAAGTGCCCTTTTATATTATTTTAATCAACGTTTTTTTGCTTACTTCTCTTCAGTTCTTAAGCACAAAAATACAGGGACCAAATGCAATGAAAAAAAAAGGCTTAATGAGTGCTGAAAGGTCAAGACTAATTCCTGGTCATACTCCCACCATTATGGCCCATTTCTAGCATTTAAAAAACATTTCCACACTATTTACTCATATTTAAATTATTAACCCAGTCTTTTAAAATTTTTTAACGTTTTGATTGTGATGCAGGTATCTCATGAATTGTAAAATACTCTTTAATTGATAGGACATTTGGGCTGTATTTGCATCTACTCTGCCTTTCTCCTGATTGTGGATATTTGTTTGGAAGGATTTATTAGTCTTAAAGCATACTGCATTATTTCCTCCTATTCTGCTTCTTTCTCTTATGGATTAGCCTGTTCCTTTATTTTCAAGGTCACTCTAAATTCTATTCCATATTCCTTGATGTTTGCAATTGCGTACCTTTTTGTCTTCATGTCTTTAAAGAGGAGCACTTTCAAATTCATCACCTTGGTCAATGACCGTTATTAGTGCTAAGCTCAAGGCTGATTGTGCATACTACCACTTCATATGTTCCCTCTTAAGTTTCTCAGACTGTTGCTAAACCATTTAGAAGCCACAGTTTCAACAGTGGCAACATTAGAAATGGTATGTTGTTCTGTTTCTTGAAAATTCATGACTTTTTAAAAATAAGAATCATAGACGAGAACAGCAATAACATTTGCCAGAGAAGCAAGCTCCTAGCAGCCTGCCCCACAAATCCAGAATTTCTAGATGAACCCAATCTCCTGGGCAGGCAGCGACTAATGCTTACCTCAGGGTGGGGTAGCCTCAGTCGTGGCTGTCAGACTGTAGCTCAAAGCATGGTCTTTCAGGGCTTCAAAAGCAGAGCCATGTTGCTCTTAATTTAGACATACTTTAAGTAGTTCAGTTACATCTTGTTTCCTAGATAATCTGAGTAGAAACAGAGAAATATCAAGTTAGAGCAGAGGAAATAAGCTCACAGAAGCAAGTAGTGGCAGTTAACAGTGTGAAAGGCATTTACAGAGGAAAATAGAAAGCAAACATTGGAACCTGAAAAGCAAAGCAGCCTGGGGGCCCACTAAATAATTCAGAGCAGATGACCAAATTTATAATCCTTGCAGCCCTTGAACTGAGAATACCAGGAGAGAAAGATGACAATATTTGGAACATGGCAAAAAACATTCCAAGTTTATTGAAAAACAGAAACCTATACATCCAGGAAGCCCAATGAAGAGACCCACAGACAGGCATATCAGAGTAAAAAGGCTGAAAATCAAATATAAGGAAAATATCTTGGAAAAAGCTGGAGAAAAACAAAGCATCACTTACAAGGAAGCCCAGTAAGATCTATGGCTGACTTCTCAGCAGGAACAATGGAAGCCAGAAGGCAGTGGGAAAACATTCAAAGTAAGTGCTCAAACAAACAAACCAACAAACAAAAAAACCCATCAACCAAGGCTCTGATATCCAGCAAAGGTATCTGTAGAAAAATGAAAGTGAAATAAGGACTTTCCCAGGTAAAACAGAAACTGAAAGAATTTGTTGCCAGGCCAACTCATCTTAAAAGAGATATTCTAGGAAGGTCTTCAGACAGAAAGTAAGTGATGTCAGACAGTAACACAAATCCACATACCAGAGAACACCATTAAAACTATAAATGCATATTTTTTCTCATTTTTCTTAAATGAGTTAAAAAGCAATTTCATAAAATATGTACATACAGTTGACCCATATACAACATGGAGGTTGGGGTACCACTACCCTACACAACCATCCATGTAGAACTTCTGACTCCCCAAAACTTAACAGCCTGTTATTGACCAGAGTCTTACCAAATAACATAAACAGTTGACTAACATATATGTATTATATACTGTATGTTTACAATAAAGTAAGCTAGAAATGAAAAAAAAATTTTTTTTTTAAAGATTTTATTTATTTGACAGAGAGAGACACAGCAAGAGGGAACACAAGCAGGGGGAGTGGGAGAGGGAGAAACAGGCTTCCCGCTGAGGAGGGAGCCCGATGTGGGGCTCGATCCCAGGACCCTGGGATCATGCCTCACATCGGGCTCCCTTCTCCCTCTCCCTCTGCTGCTCCCCCTTCTTGTGCTCTCTTGCTCTCTCAAATAAAGTTTTAATTTTAATTGTTTAAAGATTTTATTTATTTGAGAGAGAGAGACACAGTGAGAGGGGGAACACAAGCAAGGGGAGTGGGAGAGGGAGCTGCTTCTCTCGGAGCAGGGAACCCGATGTGGGGCTCGATCCCAGGACCCTGGGATCATGGCCTGAGCCGAAGGCAGACGCTTAATGACTGAGCCACCCAGGCGCCCCATCAAATAAATAAAATTAAAAAAACAAAAAACTGTGAGTGAAATAAATGGTACTGTACTGTATTCATTGCAAATATCTGCATATAAATGGACTTCTATAGTTCATACTTGTATTCTTCAAGGGTCAACTGTAACCTATTATTGGGCCTATAACATGTAAGTGTAATAGAGTGTAATTGCCAACAACAGCACAAATGAGATGAATGTGAGCAAAGCTGTAACAAGCTGAGGAAACGACCACAGATGGTAAAGTAATAATTGTTAACAATGCATTAAGTTTGTAACATTAACAGATGTAGTATGTGGGGACTGCCTAGAAAATACTTATTAGACTTGGTACTCAATGAGATAACTTTTTTTTTTTTTTTAAAGATTTTATTTATTTATTTGACAGAGAGAGACACAGTGAAAGCAGGATCACAAGCAGGGGGAGAGGGAGAGGGAGAAACAGGCTTCCCGCGGAGCAGGGAGCCTGCTTCTGCCTCTGACCCTCCCCCCCTCTCATGTGCTCTCTCTCTCTCATTCTGTCTCAAATAAATAAAATCTTAAAAAAAAAAACAAAAAAACTTACTTGGAGTTACTTCTCCGTGGTCTATCCTGGGATCATGATTTCAGAAGCCCAGACTTTTAAAAAAAAGAGCCAATTTCTGATAGTGAAAATAAAAACAAGTTTTTTTTTTCTTCTTTTTTAATCACAAAAAATAACATAGCAACGTGGAGGATGTCTAAGAAAAGGAAAAAAACTCACCTATAATCCCATTACCTCAACATAATCATTCTTTTATTCCATAGGCATTTACATTTTATTTTAGAGGTATAACAATTTATATTTTCGTTTTTCAACTGGGATTATATTAGATACTTTAGCAGTTTTAATTATCATTTTCGATAGCTTCACATGTATTCAGGGATATATAAGCTTTCTTGGGTCTCTCTCCCACCTGCCCAATCTTTTTCTCATGGTGGACTTAGAAGGCCTGATGAGCTCAAACTTCCAGACTTGAAAGAGCTGGGGGGGAAAAAAAAAGCAAAATCTTTTAACTTTGGTGAAGCAATCTAGATGACCTCTGGACTTTAACTTGAATATATCGACACAATTTGAAATTGTTTAAATACAAACACAAGTTTCATCTGAGTAAGATTTATACTGTAAAATGCTAATTAGAAGTCCATGAATCCACCAAACTTTGAATAATTTGGAACAGAGCAGTACATTTATTTATTTTTTATTTTTATTTTTTTAAAGATTTTATTTATTTGACAGAGAGAGACACAGCGAGAGAGGGAACACAAGCAGGGGGAGTGGGAGAGGGAGAAGCAGGCTTCCCGCTGAGCCGGGAGCCCGATGCCGGGCTCGATCCCAGGACTCTGGGATCATGACCTGAGCCGAAGGCAGACGCTTAACGACTGAGCCACCGAGGCGCTCCGCCCACCGGGTTTCTAATGAAAGAACCAGTTTAACAGCTTTTAGCTCACTGACATTTATACTCTATGCTTTACTTCCTGTTTTTTTTTTTTTAAACTAATGTCTAGTGGGTCATTTCCAGGCTTGAGGTATTTGCGTCCTTCCTTGGTATTACTCATTCCACTACTCAGTCAGATGCATAATCTATTAGAGATGTAGTAGACAAATGTCTTCTCTCTGCATCCTGCATAACTCAAAACACAATTCCAAGTATCCTACGTGTAGTTCCTTTTTTGGTTACTGGACACTTGGCATGTACAGCCTCATTAGAATGTAACATGCTTGGGGCTCCTGGGTGGCTCAGTCGTTAAGCGTCTGCCTTTGGCTCAGGTCATGATCTAAGGGTCCTGGGATTGGGCCCCACATCTGGCTCCCTGCTCAGCGGGAAGCCTGCTTCTCCCTCTCCCACTCCCCCTGCTTGTGTTCCTTCTTTTGCTGTGTCTGTCAAATAAAACCTTTGGGGAAAAAAAAAATGTAACGTGCTACCACAGTATTTAAATATAATGCCTGTTTAAAATTAAGGCAACAAATTAAAAGCCCACCCATCACCATTTAGTAATAACTGCTTTGATACGGTTTTCAATGTAATTGCTTATTCTCAGTGTTATAATTTGTAGTTAATGTGCTGCTTAAATAACCACTTGACTGTTTATTCATGTGCCTACAATCTTCACTAGGTTTTAACACAGCCAAATGGCTGTTATGAGCCTAGTGAAAATGGATTAGTGTTAAAATACTTTAAATATATAATTAATTTGATAAATGTGAAAGGCACAACCTACCAACTTAGTATTCAATGAATAATTAGCTGATAAGGAGAAATCTAAGAGCCATTTAAAAAAATAAAATCATGATTAATATTGGAGAGCAAATAAGTTTATGTTGTATTATAATTCAAAGGGATCATTGATGTACTAGTCCAGATAAATTTGATGAAGAGAAGATATTAAGTACAACTAATGACAATCATATTGTGGATCTTGGCAAAGTTACTTTTCTTTGGGTTTGTTTCCTCATCTGTAAAATGAAGGGATTAAGCTATTTCATATCTAAAGTTTTTAAGATTTAGGAGTTTGTCTGGCTTTCCATAATACCTGTTCTTGAAAAAAATTTTTGTCATATAGAATGTCTAAATGTTGGGGAGCCTGGGTGGTTCAGTCGTTAAGCCTCTGCCTTTGGCTCAGGTCATGATCCCAGGGTCCTGGGATTGAGCCCAACATTGGGCTCCCTGCTCAGCGGGGGAGTCTGCTTCTTCCTCTCCCACTGCCCCTGCTTGTGTTCCCTGTAACATAAATAAATAAAATCTTAAAAAAAAATGTCTAAATGCACCAAGAACATTCTATTTATAGGACAGTTGATGTCAGTTTACAATTTTAAAAATTTATTTTCATTTTTCAAGCTTTCTTAAAGTGAGCAATACCTAACATTTATAGAAATCACCAAGAAAAACTACTGCAATACATTCTTACGTAGGATACAGAAGTGGTAAATTTCAGTAAGTTAGAAGTCTGGAAAAGTGTATAGATCATAAACCAATATATTAAAGTTGTTTTTCTGCTTTATGTACTTGAAGATATGGCAGGAGTTATGTACACTGCCAAACATTTCCCCAGGATTAGTGTTACCATCCAAATTCCACCATGTTGGTATGCACAAAAGACAACTATCAAAATAAGTTATCTGAGGCCACTCTAGCCCAGGTTAAAAATTGTTATGAGGGCGCCTGGGTGGCTCAGTTGGTTAAGCGACTGCCTTCGGCTCAGGTCATGATCCTGGAGTCCCGGGATCGAGTCCCGCATCGGGCTCCGTGCTTGGCAGGGAGTCTGCTTCTCCCTCTGACCCTCCTCCCTCTCATACTCTCTGTCTCTCATTCTCTCTCTCAAAATAAATAAATAAAATCTTAAAAAAAAAAAACAAAACTAAAAATTGTTATGAGTCTTTACAGATTAATTGGGTTGAGATTTTCATAACATTAGAAACATAAGATAGTATATCAATCAATCAGTTCCATCTCTTCTTTTCTAATGAGGAAACTGGTCCAGAGAAGTGACTTGGCAAGGCCACAAAGCTAATTGGTGTCAAGTGAGAAGAGAACCCAGATCTGCTTGCCAATTCTTCTACATGATACTGTCTTCTGGATGCCACAGGGCAGGCAATGCTCTGAAAAGGTAGGAGAAATCTCAATAGATGATAAAATCTTAAAGGGGACATTACATGATCCATCTAGTTCAATTTCACATTTACATCTGGAATTTCTTCTGCAGCACCGTGGCAGATGTCATTCTGCTTCTCCCAGTGATAAGATCTTCGAACATTAGGAGGCAATCCCTTTCTGTCATGGACAAATAATCAGTTGGTTCTTTCTTACACTGAACTCCAACCTGCCATTTTGGAACTTTCACCTAGTTGTACTGAGTCAAAAAGAATAAATTGTACATGCCTCTCAAGTATCATTCCTTAGGTACATAATTCTCCAGTTGCTCTTTTGGTTTTAGTTTGTGGGACTCTTTGCAACTTGGTAAAACATTCCAGGATTTATTCTAATTTGTGAATATCCTTTTATTGCTTCCTGAAATTAATATTTACAGATGTGGTCTGACTCATCCTTTGTATGAGATTATTGCCCCATGATGAATTTTTCCACACCCTAAAATTATAGCCCATTACAACCGGCTCCCATGTTATTTCTAGCAAACTAAAAATATCCACATTTTTTTAATCTATAAACTCTTGATAAATGCAATATCATATTCCTATCAATGGCTTTCTGTTGTATCGAGGATAATAATCAGGGTCCATGACACCATGTAGGATTGTGCCCCTAACTAATTTGCCAGGCTCATCTTTATGTCATCTGTTCCCTTTGACTTCTGGCCAGGCTTTTTACACTTCAAATGCACTGTCCTTCCTCTAGGCTTCCACATACTGTTCCCTTCAGCCAGCAATGATTTCCCTTGGCCATCAGGTTTAGTCATCCTTCAAAGTTCCTATCAAATATCACTTCTTTGTGCAACTCTTCCTTGCCCTTCTCCCCATGTTCCCCTCCATAAAGTACAATTTACCTGTTACAATAAGCTACAAATCTCCCTCAGCCTTACTCAAATAGTAATACTTGTGCAATAAGGTATCTGTCTCCTTGGTTACACTGTGAAGTCTATGAGGACATGGTCGATGTCCACCTTTATCTGGCATAGGGTATTACATGATTTAGACATTATTTCAATAAATATTTGTTGAATGAATGAATACTGAATTAGTATGATCAATATTTTAAATTTAACAGGTAATCAAAGAAAACACGTAGCTGAACTCTGGGGTGTAGGTTGTATAAAAAAAGGAATTGTACAGGCTCCACAACAATCTTGATAAGGAAGAAACCTCTTCAAAAAAAGAAGTGATGATAAAATTGAGAAAACTACACAACTATGTTCTACAAAGATGAATGGTAAATGTTTTCAGTCTTTATGGTAAGGGATGGGAAGCATGGAAGAAGGCAAACAAGCACAGCTGGGTGGTATATTTGTTGTTTTACTGTTAATTTGACACATCTGAACCAAAGCATTCACAATACTTGATATACTTTGAAGATAATCATATACTATAGTCTTAGACATAACCACAGAACAAGCAGAACAATTAAAACTACATAAGGCCTTAAAATATATCCACAGTGTGTATTATTTCAATATTCATTCATGTACAAATTAGACTACATACCGTTAATTTTATTTTTATTTTACTTTCATTGTTTTATTCAGGCAGGATTCAATCAAGGAAAGGCAACTTAGTTTTTGTGTGTGAGCTTTGTTTTTTACTACATTGGTTAATATAAAAGTTATGAATTAAATGTTCTCTTATCTCCTGTATCCACGAGTGAATCCATGAAATTCTCAGATAGTAATCTAAAACAACAGATCCTATTAAAAATAGCCAAGGTGAAAAACAACCAAGTAGCCAGCCTGTTTGTGGTCTTGAAGAACATCTAACGGACTCTATGTTTTCTTATAATGAAGAGTACTGTGATTCTATGAGATTAGTCAAAATTTAAAACAACATTGCATACAAAATCTTTCTTGAAGCTCTAAATGCCTTTTTAAATAAGAAAAATGAGAATTTTAAGTAGTTGCCTCACAGTACCAAACCTATAAGTCAGAACTAGTTAAAATTCAGTGCTATCATGACTTCTCATTTACAGGTAACTAGTTGGTAAATTAATAGATGGCATAAAAATTAAGACTTACATCATTTTTTTTTTTAAAGGAGAAAATGTATGATAACCAGGGAATACAGAAAAGTCAATGTATTTTACAATAAAATAACTGTTTAAACCTCAATCCCTGTACAACAGGGTTTAGGTCATCTCTAGTGAACTTGCACGTTTCCATACAGTTTATTCTATTATGAGTACTTGAATTGCTTTAGATATACAGCTTTTTACTGAAAGAATATTACATTTGTATACCTGGATAAGATTTAGTACATTGAGATGTTTTAAAAATATCTATAAATTTGTTTGATATGCAAAAGCATCTGGCAATACTTTTACAGCATTTGATTTTACAGAATTAAAATTTCATACAGTACTCATTTTGATGTTTAAAAAAAAATTCACAGAAAAAATATAAATTACACAGCCTGACTGCATGATACTGTTATTTCCAGTTTCTAGTTCTGGTAATAAAAACCTTCATTAAGTCTGTTAACAAATCATTACCTGTACATTTATGAAGGCAACTGACATGATTTGCAAACAAAACCTTCAGGTTTTATGTTATTTACCAAAGAGTGCAGTTCAGCAAGAAAAGAAAACCCAGTCTGCAAATTTACAGAATATTTTACAAATTTACCAGTTCCTGTGACACAAACTGTTTCAACCTTTCAAGGTACTGTCCATAAAGTTCCACATCATTGTGACCTGCCCCTTCAACCCACAGAGGCTCCACAGGTCTTTGGCAACGCTCAAACAGTGCGAGGCCATGTGAAAAGTCAATGACTTCATCTTCAGTCCCATGAATTATTAATACCGGGGAGGTTATCTTAGAGATTTTGTCAATGCTGTAAGAAAAGAGAAGGGTGTAGAAAGTCAATGAATTAGCTACGAAAAGGAACGTAAAAACAAATTTTCTTGCGATATCCCGAAGATCATTCAAATATCAGAATTGTCTTTGAATTAACCCAGAAGAAACGGATACCTCTTGGATTTCAAATAAGATTTAAAAGTCATTTTACATACTCCTTATTTTAAGATTACCTGAGGAAGCTAACTTCATGCACTTCTGTTTCGAGGGAATCATTCGTTACTGTCAACCTACTGCACCTTTCTACAATGTTTAGCACAGAGAAACGTAGGTTGGAAGGAGAGGAGGAAACTAAGGAGTATTCAAGTATGTGCTAACTTTATACCTCTCTGCACTCATTTTTTCTCTCCCTTAATCTACTAAAATGACAGTAAAATGTTTTTTGTTTTTGTTTTGGGGTATCAACTCACAAAAATAGGAAGAATGCAATAAAACATAAAATTTTGGAGCTGGAAAGCAGATAAATGTGTGGGATAAGAGATTAAAAGTGTAGGGAAAAGCCAATTTTAAGGGGATAGAAGGTAAAGTGAAGAAACAATCCAATTTATACCATGGGATACCCCAGGAGGCTAGGAATTGACATGGGGATGAAGGCAGGTGATAGAGGAGTCTATAGAATTTGTTCAAAGTCTGTTTAAGAAGTAAGTCCCTCTCCTTTAGGTTCTTTCCCCCTCTTTTTGTAGATTGGTAGCTGCACTCTACCCCAAACTGAAGGTTTTATGGACCAGGGAATTGCGAGGCACAGTTTAAGGCAAGAGGTAAACACACATACGTGTAAACACACATACTGCTGCTATGAACCCATTTTCTGTACCGAGTTCCCAGAATGCTGGCAGCCAGGCCTTCAATCCTCCAGGGAGGACTTTTAGAAAGACTCCTTGGTGGAGACTATATACACCTTAAGAGGAAAGATACAGAAATAATGACACAGGATAGGATCCCCAAGTAACTGTTTGGCCAGATCACTGTATAGTGAAGCTCACACGCAACAAGACTTAACCACCTGCTTCAGATCAGCAATTTAGTTTCTTACTTTTACATATGAAGAGACAACCAAGAATTATCAGACATCAGAGAACACTTTAAGTATCAGACAGATCAAAACAATTTTAAAAAGGCAACTTGAAGGAGACATAAACTATACAGAGACCTTATAAACGAATTTTAACACTTAAAAAAAAAATAAATCTTTCCAGAGAGAAAGAAGGCATTATAAAATGAAGATACAATTGTGAAAAAGGAAATCAATGGAATAATTCAAGGCTACACTTGGTAAGGAAAAACGCTTGGGTATATTATTTGCTATCGAATGTTCAACAGTCTATGGACTCCCGAGAAATAAACGGAGGGTTTTAGAGGGGAGGGGGTGGGGGGGATGGGATAGCCCGGTGATGAGTATTAAGGAGGGCATGTATTACATGGGGCACTGGGTGTTATACGCAAACAATGAATCATGGAACACTACATCAAAAACTAATGATGTACTGTATGGTGACTAACATAACATAATAAAAAAAAAATGTTCGGTAGTAAAGGAATTATAACAAATAAAAAGAGATTTATGGGGGCGCCTGGGTGGCTCAGTTGGTTAAGCGACTGCCTTCGGCTCAGGTCATGATCCTGGAGTCCCGGGATCGAGTCCCGCATCGGGCTCCCTGCTCAGCAGGGGGTCTGCTTCTCCCTCTGACCCTCCCCCCTCTCATGCTCTCTCTATCTCATTCTCTCTCAAATGAATAAATAAAATCTTAAAAAAAAAAAAAAAGAGATTTATGTTCTTTTTCAAACAATTTGAAGTTAAGTGCTACTCTCTTTGTTGGCGTAGCAGAAATGAAAGAGGGAGCTGGACAGAGATACAGGGTGGCAAAAGCATTACCCCATTTCCCCAAATACTCCATCATTCTTAGTTTTCCATTAGAAGCAGTATAATGCACATACCTTCCAATATACCATTATCTATAACATAAAACAAACCCCAAATTAATGTAAAAACAAAAAACCTCCCACAGCCTGCTCATATACTCCCACCATTAGCTTCCCTACAAAAGTGACGCCTTACTGGCTAATGATGAAAAAATTTGCTTTTGAAATGACCCTTGTTGTTTTTATAAAAAAGCAAGTGATGACTCTGGCCTTTGGCCCACCTATCATTCACAAAAAATTCTTTGTATGGCTGCCAACTGGGGAAAAGAAGTAAGACTGAAATTTGCCAGCTTCTCACTGCTTGCCTTCTCCTTTTGAGAAAAATGGGCCATCAGTTTTTTCCAATTATGAAGAGGAGCTAGAGGAACTTTCATCTTGTCTTGAGAAGTAGTCCTCCTTTCAAATTTGAATAAAACTGTTTGCAGATTTTGTGGTGGCAATACATTCAAGTTAATTTAAGACAGAATTTTTTTGCAATTCACTTCTTTTGTAAATCAGCTATCATCAGATGCCATTCACTAATATTCATGCACATGTCTCATTTTCCCTTTACTCTTCCTCTCCTCCAATATTCTATCTCAATGAATGGTACCATTATTCATTAGCAGCTCAAGTCAGAACCCTAGGAATTACATTCAAGTTCTTTTGTTTAGCATCTTCTATTCACTTTGACACTCAGTTCTATCAATTTCATTTCTCAAATTCATTCTCTTATCTCTAATACTACTAGTTAGTGCTACTCTCTAGGGTATAAGGCCCTCAGCTCTTTTCATCAGGATTATTACTGTTCAAATATTTCAGCCTCCTGACTAGGGTCCTGCCACTACCCTTTTCAAAAATTAATTTTTCACAATTTCTATAATACATATACAATAGAAGTTCATGGCTGAATGAGTTGTATTATGAATACCTTAAGTGATGGGAAAAAATGCCCTTCAAAATTTCTTTGAATTAAATGATTTTGAATATTGATACTTACTTTGGGAATGCATCAAAACAGTAGGTCTTCTTGGTATCAGGAAAAGCAACACGCATTCCCGAAGTCAAAGGAGAATGAAGAATAACAGCAGCACTCTCATACCGAGCAGCAAGATCCACAGATGGTACTGTCCCTATACTTTGGCCATATATAATCACATTTTCAGGGCGAATGCCATATCTACAAAGTTCAGAAATTAAAAAAAAAAGTGGAGAATTGGACTGATATGAAATATTCAATCATTTTCTTTTCTTTTTTTTTTTTAAAGATTTTATTCATTTATTTGAGAGAGGGAGAGTGAGAGAGCACGAGAGGGGTGAGGGGCAGAGGGAGAAGCAGGCTCCCTGCCGAGCAGGACCCTGGGATCAGGAGCTGAGCCAAAGGCAGATGCTTAACCGACTGAGCCACCCAGGCGCCCTATAGTCAGTCATTTTCTAAGGACTTAATCTTATAATAGAATGACTTAGAATGAGACAATGTCAACTTTATACTTAAAATATATTTCATAGCTATCATTATCATATTTAATGCTACAATAAAATCTATATTCTTAGCTTATTTCATCTGTTTCATCTTTTGGAAAAATAAATGCTGAGGTCTTTTAAAACTTCAAACTTAAATGAATTCATTAAATCATTTATGCAATTCAATGTAGCATACTGTTGGCTAAATCCTGAACATATTACATCAGTTTTTTCCAATTATTTTTAATAGATTGATGTTTAATAGACATTAACTGTCTTATTTTCCATTCAAAGTAACAAAAGTTCGTTGTCTAGACATCAAAAGTGGCTCATTTTATTTTTTGAAGTTGGTCATAGTGATGAAAAGTGCTACATATGGTTACTGTATGGAATGAATAAAACAATATATATATTTTAGCTGAAAGCAAATTACTATTTTTCTTGAAAGTTGCCTTTACTATGGACTAATGATTGGAAAGATAAACATATTGAAGAGACTTTCAAATGCCTTATGATTCAGTTAATTATGAACAAACTTCATGCTAAAATCTCGAGTACTGCCTTTACCTAACCCTTAAAAATGTTGCAGATTTAAATATGTCAACTCATTGCCTCAAATATATCAAATATAATCTATGTTCCAAGCATTGTTACTTGTCTATGGTATAACTGTCCCAACTGTAAACTACTGCAAGTAGAAATGAAGTGCTATAGGAGCTAACGAATGTGGGGTTAAGGGTTAGAGTAAGATCAAATACGCTTTTCCACTTTAGAAGCCTGAGAGCAGTCACTTCTGGATGCTAACAGCCATTTGCACAACAGCATCCGGTCTTTTGAAAAGGTAATGGAGCTTTCCAAGTAACTAAACATGAAAAAATTGCAAGACAAACCCCATGTGCTCCCTCTGGCCCTTTCCAGGGGCCCAGGGCTCTTTGAACTGTCCGGGTAATGACATACTTCCCCATAATTTCTTCCAATCATTCCTACATAAGCATTTAGATATGCCCCAGAGGTTGGGTTCAATCTACTCCAGACTAACTCTAAATATAAGTAAACTGAGAAACGTCTTTTTCTTTACAAAGACCTGACTAATTCTTCATAGGAGTGAAGAAGTTACAAAAATGAACATCTGCAGCATCAGCATTAACTCTTGAGGCTGTATGGTTGCTGTTAGCTGAATAGCAGCACTGTTGGTGGTGACTATGGGTTTTAGGCTAATGTTAGCAATGGCAAGGCTCCAGAGTAGAAGCAGATGCCAATTTAGCATCAGAGAACTCAAAGCAGTAACAGAATTTCAGAACAGTACAACTTAGAAAGGACTTTAAAGACCACCTAATCTAGTTCAGCTGCTTATGAAGCAGATGTTCAAAGTCAGAGTAAGTCAGTGGCAGACCTATAATTAGAACCCAGGTACCCTGACTCCCAGTCCAGTGACTTTTTCATTATAGCACACAGATAATGAGCTCAAAGACTGTTGTACTATTTTGAAATTCATCTATTCTGCCCTTGTTCCTCATTCATCAAGTATGTGTGGCCATTAACTATGTTTAAAAAGATGAATTAAGTCAAGACTAGAAATTACTTTATAAAGTTTCCTTCAAATTGACATCAGACAAGAGGAAAAATAGGAAAAAGTTAACCGGGCGCCTGGGTGACTAAGTCATTAAGTGACTGCCTTCGGCTCGGGTCATGATCTCAGGGTCCTGGGATGGAGCCCCACATCTGAGTTCCGTGCTCCGCAGGAAGCCTGCTTCTCCCTCTCCCACTCCCCCTGCTTGTGTTCCCTCCCTCTCTCGCTGTGTCTGTCTCTGTCAAATAAATAAAAATTAAAAAAAAAAAAAGGAAAAGGAAAAGTTAACCACCTACAAGAGTGGATTTTTTTTTTTAACATAAACTTCGAACACTGAATTGGATACTAATATGTTCTGGCTGAATAAAGTTATCTTTTCATGTTATGAGAAGCATTAATAATGAAGGCTATCTGCTATTACTTAGCATCCTTAAAAACTGTCCCAATCCACTGGTTATACTTTAAAAGAGTGAGTTGTATCTCAATAAATGTCATTAAAAATATTTATTATCGTATTTTCCTGACAGGTACTATACTATATTCAATTGGCTGAGTCTGGAAAGTGGGAACTCATTTATTTTCGTTTGTAGGACTGAGGGGACTGATACCATTATACCTGAAGCAGATTTTGACTCTGGTCATTTAAGGCAGTTTTTAAGTTTACAAATTTTTACCATTCCCTGCCCCCCCCACAACTCGTTACCTACTTCTTATAATACCATTTTTTTTTTTTTAACTCATCAGGTATGTTTTCATATCATTTCAAGTGATTTAAGAATCCCCTTTATGTGAAACTTTGCAATGAGAATATAGTTTTATTATATATCTTATAGAAGTAAATACTTTTAAAAGTATTTTCTAAAAAAGGTTATGCCTATTAACAAAATTGTGGAGGTTCTAACTGAAACCATCAATATTTATTTATTTATTTATTTAAAAGATTTTATTTATTTATTTGCCAGAGAGAGAGAGAGTACAAGCAGGGGGAGTGGCAGGCACAGGGAGAAGCAGGCTCCCTGTTAAGCAAGGAGCCTGATGCAGGACTCGATCCCAGGACCCTGAGATCATGACCTGAGCCGAAGGCTCATCTGAGTCACCCAGGCGCCCCTGAAACCATTAATATTTAAACATTAAATTAGAAATGATAAAATTTTTAAGTCCTTTAAGCTTTAGTCTAAAATACTTTGGAAATCAGGCAGCTTATCAGTGGACAATATGAGGAATAACTTGAACGAAGCTATCTTTATTGTACATGAACCATCTGATGAAAAAAAACCCTGAAATCTACAAAACTGAAATATTTTACAATATTGGTGAGTAGGAAAGATTAAAGCAATTTCTAGTTCTCAAAAATATATTGTTATAACCAAAGAATAACTGACATGGTAAGAGAATTTGCTTAAATGATTTATCATAAAATTACCTTTTTTTGTGTGTGAGATCATCTCTCCAAATTTTATTAGTCCAGAATGCAAAGTAAAAAATCTCACTTTTATAGAATGCTTTAAAAATAGTTCCAATAAAATATCTGTAAGTCATACTTCTAAGAGATTACATAAAATAATGCAAACCCTGGCTTATGATTTTAACAAAAACAATCCAGCCTCTTATACTCTTAATGACAGAATAAGTAAATCATTAGCTAAGTCATGGTTATCTCTCATTCCCTTGTTTATTCAAAGTTGCAACATCACACTCCACACGTTTATAAAACCAAATATTCGTCATCGGCTTAAATTTTAAAGAAAATCACACACATGCACTAACAGACACAAATGAGATCTGTCTTAAAAACTATGCTATTTTGGGGTGCTTGGGTGGCTCAGTCAGTTAAGCGTCTGCCTTTGGCTCAGGTCACTATCCCAGGGTCCTGAGATCGAGCCCCACATCCAGCTCCCTGTTCACAGGAGGCCTGCTTCTCGCTCTCTCCCTGCTTGTGCGCTCTCTCACTCTCTCTCTCAAATAAATAAATCTTTTTTTTTTTAAAGATTTTATTTATTTATTTTGAGAGAGAGAGACATAGCGAGAGAGGGCACACAAGCAGGGGGAGTGGGACAGGGAGAAGCAGGCTCCCCGCCGAGCAGGGAGCCCAGATGCGGGGCTCGATCCCAGGACCCTGGGATCATGACCTGAGCTGAAGGCAGACGCTTATAAAATCTTAAAAATAAATAAATAAATAAAATCACTTGAAAAAAAAAAAACTACGCTACTTTTAAAAATTTAAAATTACAATCTAGAGCTTAAGTCTTAATAGGTATATATTGGTAAATATAATGTCTATTAAGTACTTCAAAATGTGTTATAAAAACTACTTCCTTTTTTTATATAAGACAATTTTAGTCAACCATCATAATAGATGTGCAAAATAATTCCCAATTATGATTTACCTTGTCCTAAGAGCAAGCCAAGCAGCTTCGATATCTGCATAGAGGTTCTTCTCTGTTGGTTTCCCGGAACTTGCGCCATATCCAGAATAATCATATGAGAATATATTACAATTAATCCGTGATCCCAGTCCTATGTAAAAGCTGCTCATCTGACCAAGATCAACAGCATTTCCATGTGAGAAGAGTAAAGTATATTTGGCATTGGGTGAACAACGCACAAACATGCAGGCAATTCTGTTGCCTTTACTGGTTCTAGTCATGAAACACTCAATAGCATCTTTTTCTCTAGAAGAATATTGCCAGTCTGCTCGTTCTGAGAGATGTAAAGTCCAGCGGCTTCCACTTTCATCACACATCAAGGTATAAGTAGGATCAGGTGGCAAAAATGCTAATTTTGAAGCAATTTTCCCAGGGCAAGGCGGACAGCAGAAGAGGCAACATAGCTCACTAAATGAAAGATTATTCATCTTCTGAAAAAGAAAAGGAGATAGCAAATGTTTTAATTATTGAATATGGATTCTGTATTTTCATACAATAGAAGGTCAAAAACAAAGGCACTGGTAAATTCTACTGCTGCTCAGTGTCAACTGCTATTATTTCAAGTATCCTTTGCCTAAACAGATTTTTGACATCATTCTAGATATAATTTAAATCCTCTGGTGAGGCAAATATTCCTGACCAGGAGATACTCAACTATTACAGGACGTTTCAAATAGTAGTGATTATGTAATATTTAACCAAAATATGAAAACTAACATGAAGAGTAAAGGTAGTATCTGTTATTGCTCCATAGATAACAGCATAAGAGGTATGAAATATCTTTAGAATAGTGTGTAATTTCTGGGTTAAGTCAGTGAAAATTCTCAGAATCTCATGGAAAGGTAGGTATTTAACACGATACAGTAAATATATAATGATACCATATATATAATGATACCATATTCTATGTGTATTACCACATTTAATCCTCAAAACAACCCTGGTTGATCTGAGACCAGAAACTTGCACAGTGTGGGGCAGCAGTGGAGCCAGGATTTGACAACAGGCTCAACCACTGTCCTACATCCCTGGGCTACACTGCCTCAAAGGCTCAGAAACTATTTGTCTTGGAAGCCTATCATTTTAGCCAGTGGCTCAAATAACCTATAAAACACTAAAATATATGTCTATATATAATTGCCCAAATTAAAAAGGCTACAATATGAAAGATACAAAAAAGGTATAAAAATCTGCTAAAATTTCCTATATGGTTACAAGGGAAGGAGTGCGTATAAGGTTTGAAGTCAGAGATAGCTGGGGTGGAATCCCAACTCTACCACTTACTAGCTGTTTCCCTTGGGCAAACTGTTTACCTTTTCGACCCTCATTGTCTTCCTAAGCAGATGAAGTCAATGTCTGGTTGTGAAGAACAAACACAATGATGTAGTTAGGACATATACTACAGCAATGGCCATACAGATGGCACACTTAAGGATGGTCTACTCTCTCCTGTCTTTTTCATTAATATTTTTAAAGTACTTAGTTGAGGGCGCCTGGGTGGCTCAGATGGTTAAGCGTCTGCCTTCGGCTCAGGTCATGATCCCAGGGTCCTGGGATCGAGTCCCGCATCGGGCTCCCTGCTCCTTGGGAGCCTGCTTCTCCCTCTGCCTCTCTCTCTCTCTCTCTCTGTCTCTCATGAATAAATAAATAAAATCTTTAAAAAAAAAAAAAAAAAGTACTTAGTTGATATTAAGTCAGGAACAAAAAGAGAATAATACTTGTTTGCCCTACTAGCATTTCTTTTTATCTTGTCCTTTCTCAAATTCCTATCCCTTTTTAGCAGTAGGTGACGACTGCTTAGTTCCAGGAAGAAGGCATTCAAAACAAACACCTGCTAGAGATTTGGTGGCACCTGATTTTCTACAAAAAAAATCTAAACAGGAGGATGGAAAAAAATATACATCATACCATTATACCAAATGTAATTATATATGAGAAGAAATCACCTCAGGAGACTAAAGAAGTGAGATTATGTGGAAAGAAATGTCCTTTTCACTCCAGAACCAAAATCTTGTTCATATGCTCAATACAAATGTATTGATTTCCCAAAATCTAGTCCATGTGCTCAACAGACATGTACTAATTTCCCAGTGTAAACTAATTAGGTAGAAAGAAGGAAAAACACACACAGCTAGAGAAACAAACATAGGAGTGATATAAAAGGATTCAAAAGAGTAAGAGGAGGGAAGAAAGTGTCTTTTGGATATTAGGAAACGCCTTTGCTTGCTATTCTACCTTTATTCCTTTTCAACCTTCAAAAAAATATAGCATGAATAAGTTAATGTCATAGTCTAGTTGGAAAAAGAGACTGATAAAACAGAAGTGACAATGAGGTGTCATCTTTAGTGGTAACTCTAACTGGCTCTGTGAAATGCTGTACTGAGAAGGATTCTAAGGGCATACACAAGGCTTGGCAGGCAAAGAAAATGTCATAAATTAGTGATGTCTACTACAGGATTTGGCTACAGATTTATTATCCTGCTCATGAGGATATAGGACCTGGTGAAGAGGATGGCAGGAAAGAAAGTTCTAAGGCTTAGTTTAAGGGAAGGAGATGACCTAGAAAAAAAAGATGAGTTATAAGGCACAGTATTATCAATGCTATCTGTTTAATAATCTGTCTACAGCTATTTCTTGCTTCCAATTACCTTACAACCAGCAACTGCTGACCCTTGAGAGTCTATTAAAAGCTTGGTTGATAATAAGTAAGCTGTACGTAGCTTTATGTTCCTATAATTTACCTCTTGAACATGAAGACTTTTTTTTTTTTTAAAGATTTTATTTATTTATTTGACAGAGAGATAGAGAGCACAAGTAGGCAGAGAGGCAGGCAGAGGGAGAGGGAGAAGCAGGCTCTCCGCTGAACAGGGAGCCCGATGCGGGGCTCGATCCCAGGACCCTGGGATCATGACCTGAGCCGAAGGCAGCCGTTTAACCGACTGAGCCACCCAGGCGCCCCGAACATGAAGACTTTTATATATGATAATAAAGTAATTTAAAAATAAATTTGGCTGACTGAATATATGTAAAACTGCACAGTTGCTTCTGGGGATGAACACCAAAAGAGAGAAGCAGAAGGAGAAAAGGTACAGTGCCAGGATCTAGTCTAATGAAAGGATAACCTGACCTTTTTTTTTTTTTTTAAGATTTTATTTGAGAGAGAGAGAGTGCACGTGTACACATGAGACGAGGGGCAGACGCTTAAGGACTGAGCCACCCATGTGCCCAACAACCTGACCTTCTTAATGTCAGTGGAAGAGATTATTCCCACCTCCACAGCCCTAAACCAGATAACTGGTGTCCATTTAATAATAAAAACTTGCAAATTACCACTTTTCTAATAAGAGGCATATGGTACAGGACAGCAACCTAGACTTGCTTAAAAAAAAAGTATACATAAATAAACCTAAGTTTTAGTAACATGAGAGCTAAACAAGTTATTGAGGAAAAAAATTTATTCTTGAAATTTAAAAAAAACACTGAAATATCTTGTTAAGTTTGGGTAATTTTAAGTCCCATTTGTTTTATATAAAATTCATCTGAATAAAAATATATCATTTATCAGTTATTTCTTGGCTAACAAAATCTTGAAGAGACAAGGCAGTGAATAATTGTAGGGGGAAAATGATAAACATCTGAAAGTACACAACAGCAAAAGACAGATAAATTATTTAATTTAGAGCAGAATTTTTGGACCAGACAAAACAAGGATTTAAAATAGAGGCGCCAGGCTGGCTTAGTCAGTGTAGCATGTGACTCTTGATTTCAGGTTTGTAAATTCAAGCCTCACATTGGGCGTAGAGATGATACTTAAAAACAAAATCTTTTTACTGTTTTTTTTTTTTTAATTTTATTTGTCAGAGAGAGAGAGCACAACAAGCAGGGGGAGCGGCAGAGAGAGACGGAGAAGCAGGCTCCCTGCTCAGCAAGGAGCTGGATGTGGGACTTGATCCCAGGACCCTGGGATCATGACCTGAGCCAGAGGCAGATGCTTAACAGACTGAGCCACCCAGGTACTCCTTAAAAACAAAATCTTAAAAAAAAAAAAAAAAGTGAATTATAATAAACCAGTTTTAAAAAAGAGAATACTTAAAGATGTAATGGAAAAATGTCATACAGAAAAATCCAAGTGGAATCCCTGATACAGAGAAATCAGTATCTAAAACAAAGAACCTGATGGATTGGGTACAAGAATCAATAACTGAACAATGTATTAGTGAGCTGAAAGATCCAAGAATTCCAAAACAGGGAATTTTTCAGGATGGAAGGGATGACAACAGAGAAAACATAAAAGAAAATTTATGGAAAATAGAAGTAGAAATACCAGTATCAATAATCTAAGAATCTCTCAGAATTAAAGAAAAAATTCAACCTGAAATTGCTCAGAGTGCCAAACAGGTATTTAAGAAAATTCTCACAGGCTAGACAAATTATAGTAAATATTAAGATTGCCAGAAACAAAAATGTGAAAGTTTCTTTCTTTTTTTTTTTAAAGATTTTATTTATTTATTTGACAGAGAAAGACCCAGTGAGAGAGGGAACACAAGCAGCGGGAGTGGGAGAGGGAGAAGCAGGCTTCCTGCGGAGCAAGGGAGCCCGATGCGGGGCTCTATCCCAGGACCCTGGGATCATGACCTGAGCTGAAGGCAGACGCTTAACGACTGAGCCACCCAGGCGCCCCTAAAACCGAGACCCTCTTTGAGGAACTCCAGCAAGGACAAAAATAAATCCAAGAGAATTCTATGAATATCTCAAATATGATAAAGAATAATTAATGTTTTGTTTTAAAGCAAGCAATGGAGAAAAAAAAAAGCAGCAAAGTATATCCCCAAACAATCCAAAATCAAGACTTTGGGGAATACGAATATAAACAGAATTGGAAGAAGAGTTAGGGATTTAAGTGAAAAATGCGCTGTGTGCAGGCACTGGTTACTTGCCTTGTTCAGAATGGTATTAATATTGATAAACTTAAGACATGGAAGAAAAATATGACTATTAATGAGTCAGATATAACCACCATAAAATTATAGATTCTAGGATACACCTTAAGTAGTTATAGTTATTCATTATAAATGTCCAGCTTTGACTATTTGTCAGTGTGTTAAACTCAAGGAGTACAAACACAAAGAAATAATTAAGGGCAGATATCAACAAAATAGAGAACAAAAACCAGTATCAACAGATCCCAAAACTGACTCTTAGGTAACTTATTTAATCCTTTCAACAACCTTCTGAAATAGGGACTATCAATTCACCCATTTTCCATTTGAGGAAACAGAGGCAGAGAGTAGTTATGTAACCTAACAATGGTCACACAGCTGGGTAAGTGACAGAACTGTTATGTGTGGCAGAATGACTCTGGAGCCTGAACTCATAACCACTGTTTTGTGGAAAGAGTACCCACAGAAGACTGACGAACAGAGATAAGCAAAAAACCAAAATACTAAATGAAAAAGAAGACAGACATACATAGTTTTAAAAATTAAAATAAAAAAACCCCAAAAAACCAAGTATGTTTGAGGATATGAATTAAATTCTTGAGTAACATAAAAGAACAAAAAACCCAACCCAATTAAAAAAATGGACAAAAGATTTGACACTTCTCCAAAGAAGAGCTACAAATGGCTAACAAGTATGTGAAAAGATGTTCAACATCATTAATTATTAAGGAAATGCAAATGAAAACCACAACAATTACCACTTCATACCTGCTAGGATGGCTATAATTAAAAAGATAGGTAAGGGCGCCTGGGTGGCTCAGTTGGTTAAGCGACTGCCTTCGGCCCAGGTCATGATCCTGGAGTCCCGGGATCGAGTCCCGCATCGGGCTCCCTGCTCAGCGGGGAGTCTGCTTCTCCCTCTGACCCTCCTCCCTCTCATGCTCTCTGTCTCTCATTCTCTCTCTCTCAAATAAATAAATAAAATCTTAAAAAAAAAAAAAAAAAAGATAGGTAAGACCAAAATTGACAAGGATTTGGAGAAACTGGAACCTTTATACACTGTTGGTGGGAAGTAAAATGGAGCAATTAATTTGGAAAACAGTTGGCAGTTCCTTAAAAAGTTTAAACACAGAGTGTTAACATTTGACCAAGCAATTCCACTCCTATGTACATATACAAGAAAAATGAAAACCTATGTCCACACAAAAACTTGTACATGAATATTCACAGTGGCATAATTCATAATAGCCAGAAGGTAGACACCATTCAAATGTCCATCAAGTGATGAAAGGGTAAACAAAAGTGGTATATCCACATAATGGAACATCATTCAGTCATAAAAAAAAAAAAACCGAAGTACTGATGCATGGTATAAAGTAGATGAATCTTGAAAAACTTATACCATGTGAACGGCAGTCACTAAAGATCACTTATTGTACGATTCCATTTATATGAAAAGTCTAGAAAAGGAAAATCAGTAAAGTCTAGGACCCTGGGATCATGACCTGAGCCAAAGGCAGATGTCTAAACACTGAGACACCCAGGTGCCCCTGATTACATCTTAATAAAGCTGTTTACTGTGGTGCCTAGCTGGTTCAGTTGGTAGAACATGGAACTCCTGATGTCAGGGTTGTAAATTCACACTGGGTACACAGATTACTTAAAAATAAAAAGCTTCTTACCTTCCTCACCACCCCCCCCCCCCCGGGCAAACAAGTCTATGGAAAGCTAAGATAATTTTGCAAAGAAAGACCTAAAGTATGTATGTATTTGCAGAGTAGCTGGGAGTTTTCTCTCCCAGGTATTAAGAGAGACTACACAAAGCCAAAGTAATAAAGACAGACTAGTGCTGACAAAGAAACAAACAGACCTAGTTGTAACAGAATACAGCGCTTATAAACATACCTATGTATAAATGATAATCTCCTATGACAAAGCTGGTTTCTCAAAGCAGTAAAAAAGGATGAATTCTTTAGCAGGATGTGCTGGAAAAATTCACATATTTACACAGGCAAAAGTAGTTAGAGCCCTACATCTCAGTATGTATGCAGAACACAAACTCCAGATGAATTAACAGATCTAAAAGGCAAAACTAATATAACTTAAAAAAAAAAAAAATCTGAAAGAGAAAATATTGGTAGATTTAGCTTCACTCAAAGATTTCTATTCAGTGAAAAATGCTTTGGGAATAATGATTTCATCCAAAATTATCAGAGTTGATATCTTAAATATGAGAAACTTCTACAAAAACAAGAAAAAAAAGGTAACTCAGAAGAACATATGGGCACAAGATATTAATAGGCAATTTACAGGATAAAAAGGCTATCAAGTATATTAAGAAAGGCTACTCTCACCAACTATCAGAAAAATGCAAGAAATATCACTTTAAAGCTATAAGAAAAATAAAAATTAGAAAACTAGTAATATGAAGTACTGGTAAGAACAGGGGAAAATAGGAACCGTTCTGTGAACTGCTTGATAAGCTATTCTGTTTACTTATGACCCAGAATTCCACTTGCGTAAGTACTCGAAAGAAATACTTGCAGAGATCCTTAAGGAAATGTGTACAAGGGTGCTTGATCACACAGCATTATTTGTACCAGGGTATAGGAAGCAACATAGATTCCATCACCAGGAAATGAGTAAGTAAATGTTTTGGACGCAGATAATGGAATATTATGCAGAGTATGATGGCTAGAGCTTAAAAATACAGTACTGGGTGAGAAAAAGGAATAAACTGAGATCTATACTACCATTAATGTAAATTAAAACCACACATAAATGTTATATATTTAAAGACGTGTATCTGAGTGGATGTTTGCAGAGGGGGGGAATAGGAAAAGAGGTTGAAGTTAAGAAAAAAAAGTAAATAAAACAAGAGTAGGGCTTATGTTCATAGATTGATCAGGACAATGTGTCACAAACTAGACTATGAGTGACACAGGGCAAAAATCACATTTGGTTACGGTGCCTGGTGGTTCAGGTAAGTGTCTGACTCTTGATTGTTGGCTCAGGTCATGATCTCAGGGTTGTGCGAAACCAAGAGAAACCAAGAGTTGGATACTGGGTCTTTGCTCAGCAGGGAGTCACTTGAGATCCTCTCTGTCCCTTTCCCTCTGCCCGCCCCCGCTCGTCCTCTCTCCCTCCCTCTCTCTAAAATAAATAAACCTTTTTTTAAAAAAAGATTTTTATTTATTTGACACAGAGAGAGAGAAAGCACAAGCAGGTGGAGCAGCAGAGGGAGAGGGAGAAGTAGGTTCCCCGCTGAGCAGTGAGCCCAATGCAGGGCCCGATCCCAGGACCCCAGGATCACGACCCGAGCCGAAGGCAAATGCCCAACCAACTGAGCCACCCAGGTGCCCCTAAAATAAACAAATCTTTAAAATAAAATAAAAAAAAATCATGTCTGGTTGCTTACCACTGGGTAAGCCAAGCAGAACACCTGACACATTATAGAGTTTCCAACATTTTCTGGGTGAATGAGTTAGTAAATTAGTGTTTTTTTTTTTTTTTAAAGATTTTATTATTCATGAGAGAGAGAGAGAGGCAGAGGGAGAAGCAGTCTCCCAAGTAGCAGGGAGCTCGATGCGGGACTCGATCCCAGGACGCTGGGATCATGACCTGAGCCGAAGGCAGACGCTTAACCATCTGAGCCACCCAGGCGCCCGAGTTAGTAAATAAGTAAGATTAAGTTAATTCTCTGCACCTGAAAGACTCCCACAAAGAAAGAAAAAAGGTTTACTAAATCCTATTTTTAAAAAGAAAATGGGGGCGCCTGGGTGGCTCAGTTGGTTGGGCGACTGCCTTCGGCTCAGGTCATGATCCTGGAGTCCCAGGATCGAGTCCCGCATCGGGCTCCCTGCTCGGCAGGGAGTCTGCTTCTCCCTCTGACCCTCCCCCCTCTCATGCTCTATCTCATTCTCTCTCTCTCAAGTAAATAAATAAAATCTTTAAAAAAAAAAAAAAAAGAAAAGAAAATGTTTTGTGATAATTACTTAGGTTTTTTTATATGGGAGCAAAGTAGAAGCAGTATAATAAAAACCTATGAACTTAATTTGGGGCTGGGGGTACAGGTGGGAAAAACATAGCTAGTTACCCAAATCATTCAGTGTGTTATGAAGCACTGAAGAGGACAGTCTTCTAGGGAGGAGGAAATCTTGCCTCTCTCAAAATCAAGTCACAAAATAAAAAGTCAGCTGAATGTTAAACAGATGGTCCATTGTGAAAATTAAGGTTTTCCTTTTGGCAGGAGACTTTTAAAGTTACTTCACTTATAGCAGGAGGAATTTCCTAAAATTGTAATGAATTAATAATTTAAGAACCTGCTTCTCCTGATAACTTTTTCCTGTTCAATGACAAAGAAAAAAAGATGAACATCTGAGTCCCCTCTCAGCAAAACAGGAAGACTAAGGTTAAAAAATGTCTCCAAACAGAATGACCTACTCTATCTCCTTCCTCTCTTTTGACAGAAGAAATTATTGAAATGACTCCTGTCAATTCCTGATGTAGTAACAGTTTAGTGAAAAAAATTTCCCTTTGATCCCCTTTGTAATAGTTTCTTGGTAATGCAAATCGATGCACATTACCACCACCTAAAAGGGACAACTGATTCTTTTAGGGTTCAAGATGTTACTAGTACTTAAGTTTTTTTAGAGAAAACATTTTTAAAATGCTTAAATCTCTTCATTTTGAGTGATATTTTGACAACTATACATTTAACAGGATCTATACTGATTTAAAGTCTTACTCAATTTAGAGCGTAGGTATGTAATAAACCACTTAAATTTTGATATATACTAGGCTTCAGGTTAAGAACTACATTCTAAAGTTGAAAATGAATTACCTTGAATTTGGCTACATTCATGGATAAATCTGGGAAAGTACTATTACATATTATTTTATGGAAGTCAGGATTTATCATGTCGTTTAGAAAACCTCCAACTGCTTTCAATTAGTTAAAGGCACATCTATTTAGCAATCAGATTTCTGGAAGTCTCAATGATTCAGAGTAACAGCAACATCTCCTAGAGATTACACCCCTTATTCATTCACCTTTCAAGGAGTTTGGCAGCATACTCCTTTTTCAGTTAAGACAGCATCCAAAGTACTCACAATGATCAAAATAAGTATAATTTAGAAACTAGGTGTTTGGCATATTTTCTAAACACATTTTCTACCTTACTCAGCAGCAAAGGTACTTCACAGTCTGTGATCACAGGACTCGATGGGGTGACACTGCCAGGAAAACTCAACTCTGAAGACACCCCACAAGGGCTGTGCTAACATGGGAAGAGACACTTAAAACCTTAAGAAAAAAAATATTTTTGAAGATTTATTTATTTTAGAGAGAGAGAGAGCACACGCATGCATGGGGGTGAAGGGCAGAGGGAGAGAGAAACTCAAGCCGATTCTGCAGTGAGTACGGAGCCTGAAGAGGGACTTGAGATCACGACCTGAGCTGAAACCAAGAGTTAATGCTTAACCAACCGCACCACCCAGGTGCCCCAAGGAAAAATTTCTTTGAAGTACTCTATTTTTTATATTTTAAACTGAAAAGAGAAATTTTGGCAGAACTATTTTCTTTAAAAAGGAATCATGTCAGTTACTTTTTTAGGTAAGAGTTATACTAGAGTAAGATTCTTGGGGCGCCTGGGTGGCTCCGTTAAGCATCTGCCTTCTGCTGGGGTGGTGATCCCAGGGTCCTGGGATCCAGCCCCACGTGGGCTCCCTGCTCAGCAGGGAGTCTGCTTCTCCCTCTACCCCTCCCCCTGCTCCTGCTCTCTCTAATAAATAAAATCTTAAAAAAAAAAATACTAGTAAGATTCTAGAAATAGAGAGTAACTGGGCCAATGAGTCACCCGAAAACACCCTAGGAAACGTGGTTTTATTGGTAAATTGAACAGATGCCTTAATAACTATGAGTTTAGAAAAGTTTAGAGGAGTTTCCCAACTAGGAAAAATTTATCGGCACTGTCAAAATAAGATTCCTTTCCCAATGATGGGAAGAGTTGGGGACAGACAGAGAAAAATAGTTGAGGTGAAGATGACAAGCATCTACCAGAGTTACCAAAGTCTCAATCCTAGCATTGGAACCCTTAATCTTAGGAAACAAACTGAGGGTTGCTGGAGGGGAGGGGGGTAAGGGGATGGGGTAATGGAGTGATGGACACTGGGGAAGGTATGTGTTGTAAGGAGCACTGGGTATTATATATGAACTAATGAATCATAGACCTGTACCCCCGAAACAAATAATACACTATATGTTAACTGAATTTAAATAAAAAGAAATAAAAAGGAAAAGTCTTGTTAAAAAAAAAGTCTCAATTCTAGCATTTGGTTATGAACCTAATTTCTTAATTAAAAAAAAAAGTTCAGCAGTAAGGATCAGAAGATCAGAAGTGAAGCTGAAGCGCCTATAAGCTGTGCCAAACAAACTAATTTGGACCAGAAGTCCTAACACAGGTCAATGTAACTATTTCTATATTTAAGTTTTCCCTCAGTTTCTTAATACTACACTAATACAGGAGCCATTAACTACATATAGCTACTTAAATTTTAGTTAATTAAAAATAAATATTCAGTTCCTCAGCCACAGTAGCACATATAAGTAGTGCCTACCAAATTGCAAAGTGTAGAATGAACATTTCCATCACTGCTGAAAGCTCTATTGGGCAGTGTTGAACTACTAGAACCTCTCAAACCCAGGCAATCCAGAACAAGAGTTTTTATACTTCCTATGCTTACTAGCTTTAAATGTTGGAGCTCTTCCTTCCTGGTATGTACAGGCAATTTGTATAGATCTTCTTATTGAACACTGCAGATGACACAGAACTAAATGAGATTACCTACACAACATGGTTTTAGAAGAATGTTTTTTGATAAAAACATTACAACATCTAACCCAATCATTTTTTTTTTTTAAGAGGGAGAGAACACTTGTGCAAGTGCGGGTGGAGGGGGAGAGGGAGAGAGAATCTTTAGAGGTTTCATGCCCAGTGTGGAACCCGATGTGGGGCTCGATCTCAAAACTCTGAGATCATGATGTGAGCTGAAATCAAGAGTCGGACACTTACTGAAGCACCCAGGCACCCCTTTTTATTTAAATTTCAGTTAATATACAGTGTAATATTAGTTTGAGGTGTACAATACAGTGATATAACACTTCCATGTAACACCTGGTGCTCATCACAACATGCACTCTCCTTAAATCCCCATCACCTATTTCACCCATCACCAAACCCCCCCATAATCATCAGTTTGTTCCCTGTAGTTAAGAGTCTGTTTCTTGGTTTGTCCCTCTCTTATTTTTCCCTTTCCGTGTTTGTTTTGCTTCTTAAATTCCACATGAGTAAAATCAAATGGTTTTTGTCTTTCTCTGACTTATTTCACTTAGCAATATACTCTCTAGCTCCATCCATGTCATTGCAAATGGCAAGATTTCATTTTTTCTCATGGCTGAGTAATATTCCATTGTACATATACACATCTTCTTTATCCATTCATCAGTTGAAGGACACTTGGGCTGTTTCCTTAATTTGGCTACTGTAGATAAGGCTGCTATAAACATTGGGGTGCACATATCCCTCTGAGTTAGTGTTCTGGTATTCTTTGCATTTAACCAGTCTAATGTAAAAGCCATTTTATTAAAATGAGCAAAGCAAATCAATTAGGACAATTACACATTTTAATGCATGCTTTTTTTTTTTTTTTAGATTTTATTTATTTGCGAGACAGAGAATGAGAGACAGAGAGCATGAGAGGGAGGAGGGTCAGAGGGAGAAGCAGACTCCCTGCTGAGCAGGGAGCCCGATGTGGGACTCGATCCCGGAACTCCAGGATCATGACCTGAGCTGAAGGCAGTCGCTTAACCAGCTGAGCCACCCAGGCGCCCCTAATGCATGCTTTTTAAAAAAAGATTTTATTTATTTATTTGACAGAGAGAGAGACAGAGACAGTGAGAGAGGGAACACAAGCAGGGGGAGTGGGAGAGGGAGAAGCAGGCTTCCCGCAGAGCAGAGAGCCTGATGTGGGGCTTGATCCCAGGACCCTGGGATCATGACCTGAGCCCAAGGCAGATGCTTAACGACTGAGCCACCCAGGTGCCCCTTAATGCAGGCTTTTGACGTGTCACATGGATTCACATTCTTGAAGGGTTCTCCATGTGCTGGAGCTACAAGCAAACCGTAAGAAACTATAAAGACGGGGGTGCCTGGGTGCCTCAGTCGGTTAAGGATCTGCCTTCAGCTCAGGTCATGATCCCGGAGTCCTGGGATCGGGCCCCACATCGGGCTCCCAGATCAGCGGGGAGCCTGCTTCTCCCTCTCCCCCTGCTTGTGCGCTCTCTCTTGCTATATCTCTCTCAAATAAAATCTTTATTAAAAAAAACCTATAAAGACATTCCTATTAACCAAGTAATTTCTGAATGTAACACATAGAGTATTCTAAACACTTACAATCCTGGTGATCCACTTAAGCAAAGCCCTAACAAGCAAATCAAGCCTTCCTAATGATTAAGTAGGACAGGTTGTTGATTTTTACATATGTCAATATTACAGAGTCCTAAAAAGCTTTTGTTGACTGGGAAGTAAATTATGGCTTAGCTTTCAAAGTCACACCTGCCTACACTGCTGAGCATAAACTAAAACATGAACAGGCACAAGTTTTCCTCCCTTAATCATAGTTTTTTGGCACCTCTCCTGAAAGACTTTCCAAAACATACTTATCCTCAAAGATCACAGAAAAGCTGCCATAGTACATTGGTAGAGACATTGCACAAATAACACATTATTCTTCCCTCCATTTGTAAGAAGTAAAATCTTTTCCTGGGAAAACTTCTCAGATGAACACCTACTCAATGTATTCCACAACATATAATACCCATCTATAGCACAGTATTATCTAAATGAAGTAGTCATAAGTTTCAGAAAGTTTAAGGATTATTGCTGACTATAATGATGAACACAATCTTTTTCAAAAAGAGAACTCACATTACTGGTATTTCAATTTAAATTTTTAAGAGTTAAAAAAAAATTTGAACCACATAGGAGGTTAAAAAATAAAAAAAATAAGTCTCACTGCCAGGGTAAAATAAGGACTAATTAAAACTCAGTTGAAGAATTCAATTCCCTAGATATCCTCCCCAACTAAGAAAACTAGAGGTTTACATTGGAAGAACATTTTCTGAGGAATTAGACTAATCTGAAGGAAAGATCCAAAGATACAGGAGGTTCCAATGAGGAAATTGTGGCAATGGGAAGCATGAGTGTAACTGCAGTGAGGGAGAGCTATATCCTCTTCTGTAAGTGGATGTCAACATGGAAGAAATAGTGATATAATACTGTTATCTAAAGATACAGAGGTACGGGGCACCTGGGTGGCTCGGCTGGTTAAGTGGCTGCTTTCGTGATTTTATATCACTTAATTTCAAGTGTGAAGGTATTTATACTCTGATAATTGCTCAAAAATAAGGCACATTTCAGATTGCTTATTTGGACTTCTGACGTGACTTATTTTTCTAGGGTCTCTTAATTTTCAGAAAATCCACAAGGTTTTTAAGTCATGTATAACACATTCTAACTTTTTAGAATGTGTGCAACAGAATCCATGTTGTTTTTGAAGACATTCTTAGACCCCAGTGAGTTCTGTTTTAATCTAAAACAATTATGTTCCGGGCTAGTTTACAGCCCCATTGTCTTCCTACCCAGGATTTAATTTTTCATCACATACTTTTGTTAATTCTTAATTTCATGTTTTAACCTTTTAAAGGTGGGATTTCTTTGTCTGATTTTGCAATCTCCAAGCACTTTGCCTTGCCTCCTTCTCAAGGACCTTGTAAAGTAAACCATATTTTTATCCATGCTTTCACAAAGTTTTTATTTTAGTTTCATACCTAGGACAAACTAGGCATGCTTCAGAATTATAGGTTGTTTTTAACACTTTCCCTCAAAATTTAAATCATTCACCCACATCTTCTAGCATCCCATCCTATGGTGATGTCTAATACCTACTTGATTTTTGTTTTTTGAAGTGATTCCCATCTCTTTCCCACAAGAAATTTATGAGATTTTCCTTTGTCTTTAGCTCTGAAATCAACATGTGTGTTATTTTATATCTATACTATTTGTTTTGAACAGGTCCTTTTGATCAAAAGTCCCAGGACTTTCTTTCTTTTTTTTTTTTAAAGATTTTATTTATTTATTTGTGAGAGAGAGAATGAGAGACAGAGAGCACGAGAGGGAGGAGGGTCAGAGGGAGAAGCAGACTCCCCGCTGAGCAGGGAGCCCGATGCGGAACTCGATCCCGGGACTCCAGGATCATGACCTGAGCCGAAGGCAGTCGCTTAACCAACTGAGCCACCCAGGTGCCCAGGACTTTCTTCAACTCAGAGAATTTTTCTTCTATTTTTTTTTTTTTTTAACTTCCTTTCTGCCTTCTCTGTTCCATCAGGAATTCCTATTTAGGAATCCTAAGATTATCCATTATACGTATAAATTTCTCTCCTTTTCCCCATCTCTTTCAGCTCTATGCTCTAGGAAATTTCTTATGGTTTATCTTACAGATCATTACTTTGGTGTTCTAGAGTGCAGAATCACTTTTATTTTTATTTTTAAAAGATTTGGGGCACCTGGGTGGCTCAGTCATTAAGCGTCTGCTTTCAGCTCAGGTCATGATCCCAGAGTCCTGGGATCAAGCCCCACATCAGGCTCTCTGCTCGGCAGGAAGCCTGCTTCTCCCTCTCCCACTCCCCCTGCTTGTGTTCCCTCTCTTGCTGTCTCTCTGTCAAATAAATAAATCTTAAAAAAAAAAAAAAAAAGTCAGCTGCTTAACCGACTGAGACACCCAGGCGTCCCTAGAATCACTTTTAACATTAGGACTGTTTTAGTTTATGGGAATAATATCCTCTCAGATCTCTCTTAGAATTGAAGACAAATTTTTGTTGTTCTGTCCATCTGTGTTTTTTGGATGTTTGTTCCTCTCTTTGTTCACCTTGGATTTTCATGCTGTAGGATTGCTTCTTCAATGACTGTTCATATTTACTAGTAAAATAAAGAGGATTTCTAGGAATAGACTATGTGAGAATCAGACTCAAGTCTAAATCTCTCACATACACCCTACACACACACACACCCATCCACCTCAGCCTGACACAAACAAGTGTCTTTTATTATGTTCAGTGGCAAAAGAAGATACTTTACAAATACTCACGAACACATACAGCTTTACCTATTTCATCTAATAATGCAATTAGTACTTCTAACCAGTAAATTCTTCCACTGAGTATAGGATAGGCCAGAAACCACTAAGCTAAGAATTGTATGACCTGGCTTTCAGTTCTAGTTTTACTACCAAAAAGTTGGTGACTTTAGGAAAGTCAGTCTCTTTATACATAATGTTCCTTTTCAATAAAATGAGAAATTTGAACTAGATATTAAAGTTTCTTCTAGTTCTGCAACTTTATGACTAAGATACTTTTAAATTCTCATACACTTCTGATTCACTCAATATTCTACAGCATGTAAAAGAATAAAGAAATTTATAATTTGAAAAACTTCAGAGATTCTCAAAGCTTCCCCCCAACACTAAAAACAAAGCACCTCAACAAGCATACTAACTTATATTAGGCAAGTTATAGTTAATAAGTTGTAATGGGGGGGGCAGGTAATAAGTTGGAGGAGAGTGCAGGTGTTTGTGAGGGCATGAGAGAGATTGTTTCTCACAGCTCTACTTTCCAAAATGAATGATTTCTGGGGTGCCTGGGTGGCTCAGTTGGTTAAGTGTCTGCCTTGGGCTCAGGTCACGATCCCAGAGTCCTGGGATTGAGCCCCACACGGGGCTCCCTGTTCTGCTCAGTGGGGAGCCTGCTTCTCCCTCTCCCCCTGCTTGTGTTCTGTCAAATAAATAAATAAATAAATAAAATCTTTAAAAAAAAATGATTTCTTTTTATCTCCACAGGGAAACAATGCTTAGTTTTAAAAATTGTGGCAAAATATGCATTACATTTATCATTTTAAGCATCTTTAAGTGTATAATTCTGTGGCATTAAGTACATTTACATTGTTGTGCAATTATCACCCACCAATCTTCTCCAGAACTTTCATCTTTCCCATCTGGAACTCTCTACCCACCCATTTAATCAATGACTCCTCATTCCTTCCTTCCCCTAGCCTCTGGCAACCACTATTCTAGTTTTGTCTCTATTAATTTGGCTACTTTAGGTACCTCATAAAAGTGGAATTATATACTATTTGTCCTTGAGGGTGGACTGTTCCACTCAGTATAATATCTTCTTGTTTATCATGTTGTAGCATGTGTTAGAACTTCCTTCCCTTTAAAGGCTGAATAATATCCAAGGGCTCCAAACTGGCTCAAATCCCAAGTTGGTTTATGTACGACTAATACCAATTCCATCTCCATTTCCATGCTAGGACGTACCCCAGGGAGGCTGCCAAGCTTTCAGAAACAAATCATTCAACTCCACATTTAAGGCTTGGAGGTAGAATTCTGTTACTAATGGCTGATAGGACCTCAGTTCTTACTCTTTCTTGCAACAAACAACGTCTCAGTTTGAATTTCGGATGTGTTAGGTCTTGCTTCATTCAGGTCTTTACTTCATTCTCAAAGTGACCCTCTGAAATAGGCAGTATTCCCATTACCCAGCACTGCAAGGACAGACCTCTTCGCCTGTCCTCTAGTAGCTGACACTGAATGGTAAATCTATAAACTCCAAAAGTCTACTATAGATCAGGCATTGCTTAATTAAGACTCATTATGTTAGCAGTTTCTGTGCAGTAGGCAGCACTGTTTTGTGAAACATCATCCATTTTTTATTTCATTGGAACAGCTACTACAGAAGAGTTTTTGCTTTTTAAAAAATGCTTTATTGAGGTATAATTGACCATAAGCATTTTTAAAAAGAGTTAAAATAGAGGGACAGAATAGCAAGAGACAATGGAGATCATAAAAAAAATCTTTAGGTAAAAAATGAAGGAAATTTCCTTAATCTCTAAAGTACATCCATAAAAATTCGGTACGAAAAATTATACTTCAAGAAAGAATACTGTCAATATTTCACCATTAAGACCTTGAGCTTACATGGTCATGGACAGTGTGCTGGAATCCTGGCCAGTGGAGTAAATGAAGAAAAAGCAATGAAAGAGTAAGAATTTACAAAGTTGTCACATACTAAGTCAGTACACAAAAACACACTGCATTTCTATACATTAAAAATAGAAAATAGGATTTTAAAAAAAGATGTAAATAGGAATACCTTGTTCAGAAATACAAACACTCAAAGATTTCAAGTTCTTTGTTCAACAAAAACTCAAAGTTCTTCCCAAATTGATTTCTAGATTCAGTGCCACTCATCAGCATCCCATGGGACTATCGCTTACATTAACATATCAAAGTTAATCCAAATGACAAATCCCCATGGGTTGGTAGTGTAGGTGTTACTGCAAAATGATGCCACCTTTGAGAACAGTTTGGTGGTCCATTTCAGGCATACTTTTTAAAATATAAATTTGATAATATTGAAGCATATATCCGAAGACTTCCTAGAATCTTTACACATTTGAAGTTCAATGAAATACATCACTTCTATGTAATAAAATTTGCCTTTCTAAAAATGTGACCTCAACTTCACAAGAGAGCAGTAAAGCTGTGAATATACAGATACCAGTTCAGATTTTACTTATTTTTTGCCATCCGACGGCCAAAACCACTTCCTTCCTCTTTCCTCAGCTACATATGCTCTCATTCTGAACAACTATCTCACCTTTATTTTCTTCATCCACTCTTAGATTTTTTTAAATTTAATTTTTGTTTTTTTTTTGTATATGAAATGGGAAGCTCTTTCATCTTTTTCTTCTTCCACTGGACTCTTTATACTCTCTACATTCACATCATAGCAAAACACTTCATTCTTCATTCTCACGCATTTATTTATTGAGAGAACGAGTGCACAGGCACACAGCTGTGGGTGCGTGTGTGTTTGGGGGTTAGAGCGAGAATTGCAAGCAGGCTCCATGCTGGGTGCGGAGCCCCACACGGGGCTCAATCCCACCACCTTAGATCATGATCTGAACTAAAATCAAGTCTGACATTTAACCGACTAAGCCACCCAGGCACCCCATCTCAAACACTAATTTTAACTCCACTATTAAGAGCATGAACTCTGGGCCCAAACTGCTGAATATGAATCCTAGCTTTACTATATTTGTCATCTTGGGAAATTTAAACTTCTCTGTTTCTTCTGTAAATTGGGCCAGGGGGATGATAATGGCATCTATTTTACAGGGGTGTTATAAAGATCAAATAAGGTTAATATTTGTGAAGGTTTTAAAAGACCTAGCTATATGTAATTATATTTTTATAAATAAACAGGAGCTTGGCTTTCATAACTTACCAAAATTTCAAGCCTGCAAATTTAGATTCTTCAATGTGAAAAGTTAGTGACAATAGTATTTGATTTGTTTTGTTTTACAAACTTAAGCTGAGCTAACATGGGCTTCTGAGTTACTTCTGTGTGGCAGCCATTGCTAGAAGTAGGCATACTTGAATATTAAGTATATGCAATGAACGATGACCTGTGATAAGGTTCAAAACAGTAAGGACAGATACATCCTTGGGGTTAATAAATAGTTGGTAATTTACAAAGTAGTTCAGTTGGTTAATTATACAACAAGGAAGAAACATTTTTAAGCCCAGGAAGCCTAGCTTCTTGAAACAGGAGTTCTTGGGCCCTTCATATACATTTCCATACTTTTAGAAGATACCTTTAAATAATAGAGTGGAAACTGAATTTTTTAGTGATGATTCAAAGTACTACAAATATAAAATGTCCAATATTTTTTAAGTTTAGAGAATTGCAGGTAATGTTTACATTTCAATTTTTTGAAAAATTGAAATACATAGTTTTAGGAACTTGAAGTATTTTTGCTATAAGCCAATATTGATCTGTAAGGTAGAAAAGTACTACATTACCTTTCTTTGCATTCTGGGCAATCTGAGGAATGTATCAAGTCCTTCAGCCTCTATGGTACCATCTTGTCAATATTCTAATGCCTAACGAATTGCTTATTATTTCTTATTCTACCCTAAGTGGCAATGTATCAGGTTAACATACTGTGATACATTGATTTCAGATTTGACATTGGACAAACCCTTATCTGGATGGTTCTGAGCTAGGTACTATTTAATCAATTTCATGCAAAATCAGTGTTTTGTCAGCTTGGGGTCAAACCTGAAAACTATCCAAAATACCACCACTATTAAGAATATCTATAGTCCTATGGCCCCTCAAACTATATGTATAAAGTTTTTAGAAGAAGGATCCAAAATATTTACTAACAAAGTGACCTAAAAACAATCTCAAAAATCTGGAAGTTCTCAGGTTAAGATTTCTGTAACATACTTATTTTATGCTTCTTAAGTCTTACCATGTACCCAATCTAAAACAACTACAGCATTTGAACTTTTGTAGATGTATTTGCAAAGCCCTAAGAACTCATCTCTTTCACACCTATCTGATTTGTGGTAAAGATGGGTTATATCCAATGTCGCACTGAGTTTTTTCTGCCACAGAAGAAATCAACCTGGATGTTAACCTACCTACACTTTGATTCTGTCCCAAAATTCACTTCTATATGATTAATATTCTCAGATCTAGGCTACTTTGTACTTTAGAATACACTGCACACAAACCAGATTACAATTCTAGTAGCAGACTTCTTATTCTTGGCTTGGGGATATGCCTTTACCTGTGCATTAAGGAATATCTCTAGTTCTAGCACTTACCCAGTGGAGGTTCCAGAGAACTTGGTCAAGACATTATACTTCTAAAAAATAGATTTACAGGGGCGCCTCGGTGGTTCAGTCTGTTAAGCGTCTGCCTTTGGCTCAGGTCCTGCGTGGGGCTCCCTGCTCAGCAGGGGGATCTGCTTCTCTGGCCCTGATCATGTTCTCTCTCTTGCTCACTCTGATATAAATAAATAAAATCTTTAAAAAAATTAGATTTACAGATACTGGGGAGAGGAGAGGGTTAGAATTTTAGACTGTTAATCTAATGAGATGCGAGATAAGGCTACCAGCTTTTCATAGAAGATCTGTAAAAAGATACTAAAGTTATCATACTAATAACTGTAGAAACAGGAATATATGTTTCTCTTCCTAAAAGACATATACAAACCCCTTCCTCAGGACAAGAGACTATCACTCTCCCCCCACCTTTTAAAAGGCAAATATCCTTCTTCTCAGAAAAAAACACCAAATGGCAGGAGGGCCCTGGAATGGGAGGCCGCGGTGGCAGACTCTGCAGCAGCATCCAGGGTCGGGGTGGCAGTGGTGGTGGTTGGAGTGGGCGGAGACTGCAGAGCTTGCAGAGGCAAGGCCAAGGACAAGGAGTGGATCTCTGTCATCAAGCTGGGACGCCTGGTCAAGGACATGAAGATCAAGTCCCTGGAGGAGATCTGTTTCTTCTCCCTGCCCATCCAGGAATCTGAGATCATTGACTTTTCCTGGGGGCATCCCTCAAAGATGAGGTTTTGAAGACTATGCTGGTGCAAAAAGCAGATCTGTGCTGGCCAGTGGACCAGGTTCAAGGTATTTGTTGCCATCGGAGATGACAATGGAAAAGGCGGTCTGGGTGTTAAGTGGTCCAAAGAGGTCGCCACTGCCATCCGTGGGGCCATGATCCCAGATAAACTTTCCATCAATCAGTGTGGTAAGGCTACTTGGGGAATAAGAACGGCAAGCCCCCCACTGTCCCATGCAAGGTGACCAGCCGCTGTGGCTCTGTGCTGGGGCGCCTCACCCCTGACCCCAGGGGCACTGGCCTTGCCTCAGCCCCTGTGCCCGAGAAGCTGCTGACGGGGGTCGGTAGAGACGACTGCCCCTCTCAGCCAGGGACTGCACTGCCACCCTGGGCTACTTCACCGAGGCCACTTGTGTCGCCATTCCCAAGACTTACAGCTAGCTCACCCCGACTCTGGAAACAGACTGCATTCACTGAATCTCCATATCAGGAATTCACTGACCAGGGCGCCTGGGAGGCTCAGATGGTTAGGTGTCTGCTTTCAGCTCAGGTCATGATCTCCAGGTCCTGGGATGGAGCCCCACATTGGGCTCCTGGCTCAGCGGGGAGTCTGCCTCTCCCTTTGCCTCTCCCCCTGGCTTGTGCTCTTTCTGCCTGTCTCTCTCAAATGAATAAATAAAATCTTAAAAGAAAAAAAAAAAAGGAATTCACTGACCATCTTATAATAACCCACACCAGACTCTCCATATAGAGGACTCAGGCTCCTGCTGTGGCCACCACATACTTTACACAAGAAAAATAAATGAATTAAAGACTATTAAAAAAAAAACAACAAAAAAAGTCAAATGGAAAGAAAAAAGAAAACTAGCATAGAGAAAATTGATTAACTCCATGTACACATTTTTCATGTTGGTACAGAAAGGGTGCTTTTTTGGGGCGCCTGGGTGGCTCAGTCGTTAAGTGTCTGCCTTCGGCTCAGGTCATGATCCCAGAGTCCTGGGATCGAGCACCGCATCAGGCTCCCTGCTCGGCGGGAAGCCTGCTTCTCTCCCTGCCCCTCCCCCCCGCTTGTGTTCCCTCTCTTGCTGTGTCTCTCTCTGTCAAATAAATAAAATCTTAAAAAAAAAAGGGGGGGGGGTGCTTTTTCTGAGCTGAAGAAATTGAATTAGGTTAGGAATGTTGTATATATATCTCTTCCAGCAGCTTTGGGGCTGATTATATGGAAAACATCTTAGAATAAAATAAGGCTTGGGATGTCTACTAGTAGACTTACACAAAGAAGCAGGGAACAATAAGAAAACTTTTAGGTGTTTCGGGCGCCTGGGTGGCTCAGTTGGTTAAGTGACTGCCTTCGGCTCAGGTCATGATCCTGGAGTCCCGGGATCGAGTCCCGCATCGGGCTCCCTGCTTGGCAGGGAGTCTGCTTCTCCCTCTGACCCTCCTCCCTCTCATGCTCTCTGTCTCTCATTCTCTCTCTCAAATAAATAAATAAAATCTTAAAAAAAAAAAAATTTAAAAAAAAAAAGAAAAGAAAACTTTTAGGTGTTTCATAGGAGACACATGAATTTTTAACTAGAAATAATTTTAAGTGCCAATTAATGCTAATAGATTCATTTGCCCTTATTACCTAAAGATTAATCTAAGAAAAGCTGCAGCTCTCTTTCTCTAAGCAGCAGCTCCAATAAGTTATAAAATTAATAACAGTTGCCTTAGAGGGCTTTAACTGCTCCATATTAACTTCTTGTAATCTTGTTATACATGATATGAAATCATCTAGCAGAGAAATTACTTCCTAAGCCATAAAACCAAGGCAATAACAATGTGCAAGAACTGGATAAAATCATTAGCCTCTTGTCACAAGTGAGGAAGAAATGTCAACAATCATTTATTTTAAAAAGCAGAAGAACATATAAAAGTATAAACACTGAGTACTGTCTAAATGTAACAATGTATCAGGTTTCATCCTCCGGCCTTTTTAAAGGATTTTATTTGGAGAGAGGGAGAGGGAGGGAGGGAGAGAGAGAGAGACAGAGAGAGAGAGAGAGAGAGAGAGAGAGAGAGAAACCGCGTGCGCACAAGTAGGGGAAGTGGCAGGCAGGCAGAGGGAGAAGCAGGCTCTCCGCTGAGCAGGGAGCCTGACTCAGGGCTCAATCCCAGGACCCCAGGATCATGACCTGAGCTGAAGGAAGATGCTTAATCAACTGAGCCACCCCGGTGTCCTCCTCCTGCCTTAAAAAAAAAAAAAAAAAAAAAAAATCATTAACTGGTCTGTGGTATAGTATAAAGAACCCTGGTATACGAATCAGAAAAGGTGGATTCTAGTCCCTATTCTGATACCAACTAGCTCCGTGACATTAGGGAAGTCATTCCCCCTGAATCTCAGCCTCCTTATCTCTAACATCAAAGGCTTGAGTTCAATGGCACTTAAATTACATTCTAGCATATAGGCTTCTTAATTTTGAATGTAAATATAAAGTAGCTAAGAAGGATTAATAGAGTGAATGTCTAAATAGAATGGAAACAAAATAATAATTTACTCCTTCCAAAATGTTCTTTGGATTTTTGGGTTTTCCTCTTATTAAATATATCCAGAGTCTAATCTTTCTTTCTTTTTAAAGATTTCTGTAATTTGAGAGAGAGAGCGGGCAGAGTGTGAGAGAGCACCAGCTGGGGGGTGGGGGGCAGAGGGCCAGGGAGAGTGAGAATCAGACTCCCCGCTGAGCAGGGAGCCTGACTCAGGGCTCAATCCCAGGACCCCAGGATCATGGCCTGAGCTGAAGGCAGATGCTTAATTGACTGAGCCACCCAGGCGCTCCCGGAGTCTCTAACCTTTCCTTTCTCTGAAAGTTACCTTTTTCCTTGTTTACCTTCTACTTTTAACATTTTGTCCAAAGACTCCTTTTTGAAAGAAAAGAAATTTCAATTGCCTTCCTTGTTATAACGACATTCTGCTGTCTTATAGAATAGGCTGAAAATGAAAGTGGTCAAATATGCATATATGTAATAAACATTAATTCTCAAAATAACAGGTTCTTCCACTAGGCCAGTTCTGAGATATAAACTTTTTTTCCCCCCTCAGGTGAAACAATTTTATTTCACAGTTTCACAAAGACACTATGTTCTTCATATAAAAACATACTTTCTAGAAAATGATTAGATAGACCCTCTCAAAGAAAAATGCACACCATTATATGGTTTCAGACAAGTTGCTAGGGAAAAACACATCTGGACTGATTCCTACGTACAGATTATTGTCATCAGTACA
>NC_058415.1:14269299-14423944 GCF_002201575.2 Neomonachus schauinslandi
CCAAGTCTTTACCAACAATTCCAATGGAAACATTCTTTGTAGTTAGGTCCTGCTCTGCAGGAAGTGTCTCTTGTAAGGCACGCAGACCATGTTTAACCAGTTCATTCAAACTGCACTCCATAAACCCAGACATATGTCTCTCCAAGTAAGTATGAGCTGATTGAGAATGGGCTCCAATGGACATGGCTCTACAGTCAAAATAGTTGGCAGATGGACAGGTTTGGAAAATGTGAGGGCCAATATCATCATAACCAGCAGTAAGCAGCTCAACACCATATGGTCTCCGGCCATATCATTGTGTTGGTATCTGGGTCTTGCTTCCAATTAGAGATACAAGGCAAGACACAGGAAGTGGTCTATCAAATACAAATCTGGAATCCAAACACTCTTGGCGCATGAAATTACATAACAGTCTAGCATCCGCAGTAAGTCCTGCAACTGAGATACCAATATGGTTGTCAACATGGAGAATTTTTTTCTGATGAGCTGCAAGCTCTGACTGTGCTCTCTTCAATGCAACCAACACTGCATGGGTTTTTGATTTCAGACCAACTGTGGCTGAACCTTGCTTGACAGCTTCCACTGCATGCTCAATTTGATGAATCCTGCCCTGAGGGCTCCAAACAGTGACATCATTGTCATACTGGTTGCGAAACATGGTTCCGGCACGGGTCTGGTTGTGGCAGAGGTGTGGGTTCAGGAGGGTTCTGAGATATAAACTCTTAAGAATGTTTATTTGGCGGGCACCTGGGTGGCTCAGTTGGTTAGGTGACTGCCTTCTGCTCGGGTCGTGATCCTGGAGTCCCAGGATCAATAGTCCCTGCTCAGCGGGGAGTCGGCTTTTCCCTCTGACCCTCCCACCTCTCATGCTCTCTCATTCTCATTTTCTCTCTCTCAAACAAATAAACAAAATCTTAAAAAAAAAAAAAAAAGAATATTTATTTGGTGAAGGAGTGAGATTTCAGTTATTTAAATTAAGTCAGTGTTACCCTACCACTTATTTAGAAGTGGGGCAGATATAAATCGGTTTCAGCATAAAAGAAACAAAACAAAACCACATGACTTCAGAGTAGATCAGAGTACAACTTCAACTGTTCCTACAAATAATTATTTTGAAAACGGTATTTGTATCAACCATGTGGAAAACAGAACCACAGAACTGCATGATAAGCAGCATATAAGTATATTCCTCTTATCTATCAATCCCTTCTCCATATAATAATATACAGGGCCTTTTTATAGGGATACGGGCGGGGGATTATGGCATTTATGCAGTCTCAATGTAAGTATTATACTCCTTAACAAGATCATTGCCTCTCTTTACATAGATTGTGTAACAAGTCAGTCAATTCTTACTTAATATGGCCTTCAGTCTGTCTACCAACAGTCTGGCCATCACAAACTGCCATCTCCACCACTTCCATTTCCTCTGCTGGCCAGCTGCTTTTCCTTAGCTCTACTCAGCAGTAAGGAAAAATGTGAAGAAATTACCACTACTTCCTTTTTTTTTTTTTAAAGATTTTATTTATTTATTTGACAGAGAGAGACACAGTGAGAGAGGGAACACAAGCAGGGGGAGTGGGAGAGGGAGAAGCAGGCTCCCCGCAGAGCAGGGAGCCCGATGCGGGACTCGATCCCAGGACCCCGGGACCATGACCTGAGCCGAAGGCAGTCGCTCAACCAACTGAGCCACCCAGGCGCCCGAAATTACCACTACTTCTAGAAAATGTGTAATAAACACTTGCCACTGTCACTTGTGCTTAATACCTTTCCCATCCCAATAAATCAACACTTCTGTCAACGTTTCTTCAAACATGAAAATTTTACCTTTTGCACACATTTTCTTGAGGACATAACACAAACTAGAATAATTATTTCAAAGAAAAAAGGTTTAAATGCCTAATTAAAGAAAACAGTAACATATTTCATAAATTAGGACTCAGTTTAAATTCTTCCAGACTTTGGAAAAATCACTTAAGTGCTCTGTTTCCTCATTTGAAAACATAAGGTAGTTGGCCTCATATTCATTCAAGTCTCTTTGAATTCTAAATTCATGTGCTCTTTTGTAAATTGGTAGTCAATATTTTAAATGTATTATGATAAGTGAATATTTATTATTAATAAATCAATGCTGTACAGGGTCTTTTCATCTTATAAATATTAAGCACTATATAATGTGGGGTAGATTTTAAGCTTCAGAAATCAGACAAAAGTAGGTATCAATAATTAGAAAAAACTTTGTGGACTTAGAACTTTAAACCAGGATGTTATTTCCAAAAGCAAAGGGAAAACTCTACAGGCTGGGGCAGTAATACAGGTGAAAGTATAATACTAAAGCAAAGGGTGCATGGTAGAAAGATAGGGAAAAAACTGGGACAGGGAAGGATTAGACAAATGAAAAATTTAAAAACAAATCTCTGTTCAGCAATGTACAGAAACCACTGTAGCTCCTTACACATGTATTAGAATGATGCAGTCGTTTAGGCAACTGCATAAAAGCCTATGTACCGACAGAGCACAGTAACTTGGTAACTACTGTACTGCTGAAGAATTTATTTAAATTTTAAGATTTCAAATTAAAGATTTTCAAAAACAAGCCTCAAACAGGCACAAATTTCAACCTACTACATGGGAGGTATGTTAAACACACTATTAAGAAAGTAGAAAATCAACAAATGGTCATCATATTGCAAAATGTGTAAATCACATCCTTCAGTTAAATATCAACACTTGACTACATTTAAAAGTAATTGTTTCTCTACATCAGTAACATATATAACTTTCTACTCTGCAAAATAAAGATAACCTTGATTTATTGGATGTTTTAGTTAATAAAAATTTTGCCTTATATTCTCCTTTTAAAGAGGCAAGTAGCAAAGAAACAAGTGAATATTGTAGACTTTTCCTGCTTTTTTTAGAGACAATTTCTAGACTAGGTCTGTAAAGTCTTTTAGTCAAAGCTGATAGAGAACAACATTTCTGAATCTTTATGCAAAGTGATGCAACTGGAGAAGAGTAGAATGGAGAGAAGGGGAATAGTGGCTTGCAAAAAAGTGTGGGCAAATCTTTGATATCTTATTTGAGACGAATCTCATAGCTAGTTTTTTGGTAGTCTACACATGTACTATACCTCTGTTGTAAATACTTGTTTGGGATGAAGGAGAAAGCAAGCATTAAAGATGGATAGTCCATTCATCCTTCCAAATGCCATTATCTGGGTTAGTAAATATCACCTTACATACTAGTGCTTCTAGGTATAATTTTATTTAAAATGAACTTTTATGCCCCTAAGTGCCTCAATTTTAATGTGAGAAGACTGAAATATAAGAGCTGGAGCTTTTCCAGCAAGAATGTTTTATTATACTGAATCCTCCCTCTCTTTTTTATCTGCCTGGATGTTTTTGGGCATCATATCCTATGTTCACATTATCTTTCTTTGTACAACTAGATATAGTTCTCTTCCTCTTCTTGCTCCTATAGAAAGAGAAGTCTGATTGTACATTCTATTAAGAATATCAAGAATATAAAAAGTTTCTAAATATGACATTTCTAAAGAAAAAAAGGAAACCTGTGGGAACATTACTAAATACAAGTCAAAACAGTATCAAATAGCAGGAAGTTTACACTGAGCTCAATATCTTAAAGTATAAATACAAGAGTTCAATTGAGAAGTCATTTAATTTCTATCATCCTTAATTATAGGTGAAAATACATACAATTCTCTTGATTTACTTGTTACTTTTCTATGCTTTTATTGTAGTTCCCAGCTTTTACAAATGAAAGGAATGACCAGGTTTATGTAGAGTAAGACAACAGAAGGAACTCAAAACGTGTGAACAAACAAATGGAAAATAGCTGAGGTTAAGTATGAATTTCTCCCATTCATAATGTTCTACACAGCTTACTAGGTGATAACCTGCTTAAAAACTCCTCTATGGCTGGCTTCCCTCTGCACTTGTAATAATCTAACTTCTCCACAAGTCCTTAAAGGCCTTGCAGGATCAGGCCTTTGCTTACCTTTCCAAATTTACCTTGATACGCTCTCCTTTCATCACTTATGGTTGTGGTCTCCCTCCCCATCTCCCATTTCCTTGAAAGCATGAAAGTGGTTTCCACTTCAGGGTTTGCACACTCTCTACTGACTTCTCATTATTCCAATCTCAAATGCCCCCTTTTCAGAGAGATCTCATGAACCTCAAATCTAAATTAGGTTATTCTTTTTTTTTTTTTTTTTTTTTAAAGATTTTCTTTATTTGAGGGGAGCCTGGGTGGCTCAGTCAATAAGCGTCTGCCTTTGGCTCAGGTCATGAACCCCAGGGTCCTGGGATCGAGCCCCGCATCGGGCTCCCTGCTCGGAGGGAAGCCTGCTTCTCCCTCTCCCATCCTCCCTGCTGTGCTCTCTCTCTCGCTGTGTCTCTCTGTGTCAAATAAATAAATAAAATCTTAAAAGAAAATTTTTTTTTTCTTTTTTTGAGAGAGAGAGTAGGAGAACACAAGCAGGGAGAGTGGCAGAGGGAGAGGGAGAAGAAGGAGCAGGGAGCCCCATGCCGGGCTTGATCCCAGGACCCCAGGATCATGACCTGAGCCGAAGGCAGACACTTAACCAACTGAGCCACCCAGGCACCCCTAAATTAGGTTATTATTTTTTACAGCTCCCAGTTCTTTTCCTTTACAGTTTAAAACTGTGATCCTTGCCACCCACTCACCTGTGAGCTTACTTGATAAATACCAATTGTCTTTACTACCTATTGTCTTTACTATGTGGTCACTGACCATGTGTTTTTTTAGCACTACATAGGAAGTACCTGATTAATAACAATCTAAGTGAAAGAGATTAAAGAAAAGAAGAACTTACAGTTATACCTAAAGAACTGACAGAATATAAACTGAAATAATGCTAAATATAATCAAAATAGATTTTGTTTTGGATGCCTGGGTGGCTTATTTGGCTAAGCGTCTGCCTTCGGCTCAGGTCATGATCCCAGGGTCTGGGGATCAAGTCCCGCACTGGGCTCCCTGCTCAGCGGGGAGTGTGTTTCTCCCTCTGCCCGCGATTCCCCCTGCTTGTGCTTGTTCTCACTCTCTCTCTGACAAATAAATATAATTAAAAAAAAAAAAAAAGATTTTGTTTTGTCGTTTTGAACCAGGGTTCACAACACTAATGTTTAATTTATGGCTTGAATCTTTTTGGAAACCATAATTACAAATTATATTTCTATTTACACTGCATTCTATGCATTAAAAAAACACCTTCTGATAGATTTAAAATCCTTAAGAGAGGCAGTTAAATAAAGACCATTAAGTTGGGTATAATTACCACAAGTACAAATTAGTAATTAAAGATGTTTTACCTGGTTAATGCCCATTAACTGCAAAATAGCAAATCAATTTCCTGATCATAAAGCAATAACACTATATTTTTATTTGTCAAGTAATACCATGAGTGTCCTTTGACAAGGTTGGAAAATCCTTTATTTAAAGGGTTATTTAATGGTTGGCCAAAAAGAAAAAAAGTTAAATGTTTCCCAACTGAATAATTTGGGAGGCCATTTTAAAGAGCCTAGTACTCATGAATTATTTTGAAGAGATAATTTTTCCTATGGGAAAAAATTGAACGTTCTCTTGTTTGAGGGCTTCTTTTGGGATAAAATGTGTGCCAATGAGAAGGATCTACATCTTGAAGCATTTTTAAGTAGTTCAGGCATTTAAAGATTTATTTATTAAGAGTGAAAGAGAGGAGGGAGGAAGGGCAGAGGAGGAGAAACTCAAGCAGACTCCCGGCTGAGCGCAGCCCAGGACCCTGTGAAAATGGTTCAGGCATTTAAAATAAATGATTTGCTCTTGTAATCCCCAGGTGCAGCATAGTGCAAAGGTAGCAATCAAATGCCCTAACACCACCTTAAAAGAAGCAAATTTGTCTTTGAAGGTGACTTGCTTTGCCATCTAGTTAGGGTAGTCAACTGCCGCTGCGAAGACCTCAGGTGGTGGAGGCCATCCTCACTCAAAAGTAAAGCTATCTAGTGACTGGAATACTCACATGCTAAAAAGTTCTTCCCTTTTCCACCTTTAGCATCAACATCAGGGAATATCAGCAAATGTCTTGCTAACCATCTCCATACCTTCAGGACTTGGGAGAGGAGAACGTTGGCAATAATGGTGGCTATAAGCCTCTGAACTTTGATTTTTTTCTGTATTACTCTCATCGCTTTCCAGTACCATCAAAGTAAGAAGCACAACTTCAGACTTAAAGAACATGGAGCCGAGCTCTGTTTTTCATGTTAGTAGGAACCCTAAAAAATGAGTTACACAAGGGCCCCTGGGTGGCACAGTTGGTTAAGCCATCTGCCTTCGGCTCAGGTCATGATCCCAGGGTCCTGGGATTGAACCCGGCATAGCATAGGGCTCCCTGCTCAGCGGGGAGCCTGTTTAGCCCTCTCCCTCTGCCTGCCCATCCTCTTGCTTGTGCTCTCTTTCTGTCTCTAGCAAATAAATAAAATCTTTAAAAAAAAGAGAAAGAATTACACATGTGCTGATTTAAGATATGCTGTTATAGTTGACTAGGCAATACTTACATTTCTATAAGCAAATAAGTTTATGCACACAGGAGAATATTCCCAAAAACGGACAAGGTAAGGTAGTGAGCAATGGTATAATGTTAGAGCAATTTGATCTCCTGTTTCTAAAAAGACTTGGGGGCATCTGGCTGGTTCGATTGGTGTAGCATGCAACTCTATCTCAGGGTTGTAAATTCAAGCCCCACATTGGGTGTAGACATTACTTAAAAAAAAAAAAAAAAAAAACATTTGGATTTAAAATGGCTTTCAGCAATTGAAAAAATAAACCATAATAAAAAAAACCCACAAGTAGCTAATAAGTTAACAAAAGGAAATAGTTCAGGAATTAATGCTATATGTTTCTCAGAGTTTCTTCAGTTTATCAGTCATTTTATTAATTTCTTAGAGGTTTGGTAATGAGAACCCTCAGAAATCAATTTGCAGCAAAACAAAATATGAGTTTCTAGCAAGGGGGGAAAACAATACTTAGTTTTTTTGAACATAAATGTTTAGCTGTGACAACTGAAGTAACAATGTACTATATTTTTGTGTATAAAATTCTCATTTCAAGAGTCTTTTGGAAAGCATGGTTTGAGGACTGGTACTGGTTGCTGATAAAGTTATTCTTTGGGAAAATGAGAAAAGCTACGGACAAGAGCTTAGTGATTTCAAAGGTCTGCCTTCTATTTGTTTGGACATTATGTCCTTTCTATTTTTTTCTTTTTGTGAAAAAGAAAACACGTAAAAAATTTAAAAAATTGTAATAGGCACTAAGTTTAAAAATATTTTTTGAAGTGATTTCACCGGGCAAAACTTAAATTAGAAGCCTCTTATTGTTTTCCCCCTTTTGGGGGAATTTGGCCCTTAAAAAAAAAGTTTTAGTACTAAGCTCTGGAACTAGACATAAATGCAATCAAATCGCAGCTGAGTTACCTTCTAGATGCGTGGCTTTAGACAACTTACTTCTCTGAGCCTCAATTTTTCGTATCTGTAAACTTTGCAGAGTTGCTAGGAACATTAAATGAGGCAACATCTAAATTCCTGGCATACTAGGTTCAGAAAAAGATGTTCTTTTACTTGGGAACAGGCAGGCACCTATTTGATAGTCTCTTTCTGAACGCTGGAAATCAATTCATTGAATCCTGATTGCCTTTTCACTCCTTTAAAGTCTCCCTCCCTCATGACCAATCCCTCCAACACATATTCTAGATTGTTCCAATGCCTCTAGCATCTTCAGAGGCCCTGCCTAATCAATTATCCTGTTTCCCATATCCTTACAGCCTCTCCTGCTCTACTGGCTCATATTTTCTGTTTATTAAACATATTCAAGACTCTCCTCTTTTAGGGCGCCTGGGTGGCTCAGTTGGTTAAGCGACTGCCTTCGGCTCAGGTCATGATCCTGGAGTCCCGGGATCGAGTCCCGCATCGGGCTCCCTGCTCAGCAGGGAGTCTGCTTCTCCCTCTGACCCTCTTCCCTCTCATGCTCTCTCTCATTCTCTCTGTCTCAAATAAATAAATAAAATCTTAAAAAAAAAAAAAGACTCTCCTCTTTTAAAAAAAGTGGGTGTATTTATATCCAGATTCAAATTATCATCTCTGAGTGTCCTTCAGAAACAAACTTTTTTTTTTTTTTTTAAAGATTTTATTTATTTGACAGAGAGAGACACAGCGAGAGAGGGAACACAAGCAGGGGGAGTGGGAGAGGGAGAAGCAGGCTCCCCGCTGAGCAGGGAGCCTGATGCGGGGCTTGATCCCAGGACCCTGAGATCATGACCTGAGCCGAAGGCAGACGCTTAACGACTGAGCCACCCAGGCGCCCCAGAAACAAACCTTTTTATTCTCATTTCTCACTCTTCCACAAGAGGTCCCAAATGAATTGTGATCTAACGTTTATCATAAAACTGTTGACTCATTTAAGATTACCAATAACCTCTTAAAATTTCAAAGTGCAGGGGCACCTGGGTGGCTCAGTAGGTTAAACGTCTGCTTTCAGCTCAGGTCATGATCCCAGAATCCTGGGATCGAGCCCTGAGTCGGGCTCCCCGCTCAGCTGGTGGTCTGCTTCTCCCTCTCCTTCTGCCCCTCACCCTACTCATGCATGCGCTCTTGAGCACCCTCTCTCTCCCTAATAGACAGATAAAATCTTAAAAAAATTTTTTTCCCAAAGTGCACTGGGTACTTAGTCTTCAATTTACACAATTACTTTGTGGCATTAAACACCACTGTCCTTTCCTTCCTTCTTGAAACTAACTTCCAATCTTGGTTTTTCTGGTGACCTCTTCAAAGGTTTTATTATTACTTTTACAGACTGACCTTTTGTCTTCCTCTTTTGTTTAACTCACCTAAACCCATGGATTTAACTACTACTTCCCTCTTTTGTTTTCCAGTCTTTTGATCTCAACTGTACCCATAGCTTTAACTACCTCTTACATACTAACAAGGCCTAAATCTAAAAACTTAAATCTCTAGCACAGACTTCTCCCCTAAGCTACAGACCCTATCTCCATCTGTATTCCCACTCTCCTCCCTTTTCCTCTTTATTCCTCTCAATCAAGCCCTGTCTCCTATGTAGCCCTCTCCACTCCCTCAGCCACATCTTTGCTCAACCACTTTTTATTTAACATTATAAACCACTCACTAATATCTATCACTCTTCTAATCCACACTCTACACTGCTGCCAGGTGATGTCACTTTCCCATTTAAATCTTTCAATGGGCCTTACCGTCCCCTTGAATAAATTAAATACTTCAGTATGTCATACATGATCCCCTCACCCTCTCTGCTTCCCAGTCTCTAGCCTTATTTCTGAGCACTTCCCCATTCATTCATTCTACTGAACATACTATTCTTCAATGAGAGACCTATTCTTTCTTCCCTCTATGCCTTTGTGCATTCTGTTCCTTCTCCATTGGTTAAATTCCCTCCCCAACTCAATCACTTCTTCTACAAATAAATTAAACAACTTTTACTATTTTTTTAAGCCCTTTATTTAAGTTTTACTTCTTTCTGTACGAGAAAAAATCTCCCTGAAGAATGCTCATGCTGACAGATTTTCTCTCTTCAATGAAACTTTTTTTAAATATCAAATCATGAAGCAAAATGTCTTCCTTATGAATTCTAACAAAAAAAATTGAAAAAAATTACCCTAGATGATTTATCTGCATGTCCTTAATGTATAATTTTAAGAAGTTCCCCTCACTCTTACTAACTTTACTGCCCTAAATCTTTATTAATACAAGTGTCGTTAAGGTCTTTTAAAAAGCTCTGAACAAAATGTAACCCAGTGTTTCAGTTAAAAGCTTACCAAAACCAGTTACCGAATAGCATTATTTTCTTGGTAATAACTGATGTGCAAAGAATAATTTTTACTGGGGCGCCTGGGTGGCTCAGTCGTTAAGTGCCTGCCTTCATCTCAGGTCATGATCCCAGGGTCCTGGGATCGAGCCTCGCATCAGGCTCCCTGCTCAGCGGGAAGCCTGCTTCTCCCTCTCCCACTCCCCCTGCTTGTGTTCCTGCTCTCACTATCTCTCTCTGTCAAATAAATAAAATCTTAAAAAAAAAAAGAATAATTTTTACTTTTGGGGTTGGGATTGGCTAAGCTAGAAAGTAAAAAATTAAAATATCTAGGTCACACTTCGTAGATGGCATGTTTGGGAAAAGTTTATTAAGGGATTATTTCAATTGATTTTTAATTTTATTTATTTTTTTAAAGATTTTATTTATTTATTTATTTGAGAGAGAGATAGAGATAGGGACAGAGAGCACAAGCTGGGAGGAGAGGGAGAAGCAGGCTCCCTGCTGGGCAGGGAGCTGGATGCGGGACTCTATCCCAGGACCCCGGGACCATGACCTGAGTCGGGACCATGACCTGAGTCGAAGGCAGCTGCTTAACCGACTGAGCCACCCAGGGGCCCCTCAATTGATTTTAATTTTAAAAACACATTTAAGAACAATCTAAATTCAGAAGCCAAACAAGTTTACTGCAATTGATAAAATGATAATGTCTTCTATTTTTGTTCCTGGAGGCACTCTTGCTCTACTTTGGGTTTGTTGAGGTTATAACGCAGATTTGCTTACACCAAGTTAATGAGGTTATTTCAACCCTCTTTTTTTCTTTACCCTGACCTACACTAAGCATATACTTATTTTCTTAATCCTATTCTTCTAATGTGACTACATCTTAAAAATAAATGTTTAATAATCCAAGACAACCATAACGTTTGAATTTCTTCAGCAGTATGTATTTTTAAAAGTGAAGACCTCTAACACTATTGCCAATTCTAATACTACCTCCTTAGATACTATGAGAAGCTTCATGGGGGAAAACGGAAAATAAAGTCGTAACTAAAATATTATTTGTGTCACAATGATTTTTGGAAGGCCACACAATCTAACAATATAACATAAGCTACATGTCTTTGCTTTTATACTTTAGAAAGTAAATTTTAGCAGTATTGCAGAAAGGGAAAAAAAAGGAGCACAGGGAAAAATATAGCCAAATGTAATCAGATTTCATCCAAATTCTCCTTGACTTTCTGTGTCACTTTATACCATTTAGCAGCTTCAATTCATTCCAAGTGCAAGATGATACATATCCACTGCCTCCATAAGAAAGATGGTGTATAGTCATCAGTGAGGTAATGCCTGTAATATATTTTGAAGCTCTAGCACAAAGACACCTTAAAAACAAAACACTTTCTCAACAAATCTGAGGATTTTCACATTAAAAAGAAAGGGTGAAAGACAGTTTACAAATGAATCTGTTAATAAAATATAACACTGACTGGTTCTTTTCATTAGTATTTCAGAAGAGGTGGGATAAAACTTATCAACTGGTGACATAGATAATTACACTGTGATAAACGCTATGAAAATACAGAGTGCCACATGAGAACTAGGTGGGGGTAGGAGGTGTTTTCACTTGTTATCTCCTTTAATCTTAATAATACTTTTCTCAGGTTACCATCCTTTAATACTTCAGGAAATCAAGGCTTCAGGTTTCTCAGTTAATTTGTCCAAGTTCACACAATTTATTAAATGAGAGAGCAAGGGATACACGTTTAACTTAAAGACTATGTCAACTCTTTCAAGACTTTGTTAGTATCTGCATGGCTGGTGTCTTCGATGCTCATTCTCCCTTTCTCAGTGACGTTTACCCTAACCACACTACTTGATAGGTCAAACTGCCTCCTTTGATTCCCTCCTACCCTTCACTACTTTTTCTTTTTTTTAAATTTATTTATTCATGACAGAGAGAGAGAGAGAGAGAGAGGCAGAGGGAGAAGCAGGCTCCCAAGGAGCAGGGAGCCCGATGCGGGACTCGATCCCAGGACCCTGAGATCATGACCTGAGCCGAAGGCAGACGCTTAACCATCTGAGCCACCCAGGCGCCCCACTACTTTTTCTTTAGAAGTATTGATCACTTTCTAAATATTAGATATTTTTAAAATTTTGCATATTGTCTGTGGTCCTCTGCTAGGTGGCAAGCTCTAGGAAACTAGGGATCTTTGTTTACAGATGTACCCCCCCAAAAATCTAAAATAGTAACTGACACAAAGTCAACACTGACCCAATTTTCCTTTACCACTTTTCACCTTTAACTGTATGCATAAAGAACTTGTGTAACCATTCTCCCTTTTAATTCTAGGGAAAACAAAACAGAACCTATTTCTGAGACAAATTAACATCAAAGTAATATCTGAATTTAGTCTAAAACTGTTTAAAAATTAGGGTCATAATAACCATTAAAAAATTCTAGCCAGAATAAAAAGTGATGAAGACACATGTTAAACAAACCGAAATGTGAAGGATGCAAATGACTATGAAAGATCAATACTTAATACAACTTCAGGATAGAAAAGACTTCCTTTAAAGAGAAAAAGCCAAAATACATTTGACCAGGAGCACCTGGCTAGCTCAGTCAGTAGAGCACGTGACTCTTGATCTTGGGGTTATGAGTTCAAGCCCCACCTGGGTGTAGAGATTACTTAAATCTTAAAAAAAAAAGAGAAAAAAATATATTTGACTTTAAAACTAAGAACTTTAAGTCATAAAAAGACATCATATTTAAAGTGAAAAGACATGCTAAAGACTAGAAGATATTTGTAAAAGCTACCAAGCATGGCTATCCAGAATACATAAAAAGCATTTACAAATCAGTAAGAGAAACAATCTCATTAAAACAACAACAACAACAAATAAGCAATTCACAGAAAAGGAACATGAATGCCCAGAAATATAAATCTAAGTGTTCTCAACTACAAGACTAACTGGGGACATGCAAATAAAAATTCCAATGAGGTACCACACTTCACATACTCCTCAGCATGGCAAGCCTTAAGAAGTCTAACAAAGTATTTGAAAGGTGGGAAAATAGATCTCCTCATCCATTACTGAAACACTTGAGAGTAAATAAGCACAGGTATTTATAAACAGGACTTAACACAAAGTATATTTGTATTGATTTTTTTTTTTAAGATTTCGTTTTTATTCATTGGAGAGAGAGACACAGACAGAGCATAAGCAGGGGGAGAGGTAGAGGGAGAGGGAGAAGCAGACTCCCTGCTGAGCAGGGAGCACGATGAGGGACTCAATCCCCACCTGAGCCGAAGGCAGACGCTTAACCGACTGAGCCACCCAGGCACCCTGTATTGCTTTAATATAGATGAAGATTTTAAAGAACGCAACCACTGTGTAAAGAGAGAAGACTGCATTTCTTTTTTTTGTCCAAACTTTACTGAAAATAGTTTATTTCAGAAACTCATTTATCAACAACAGTGCCACCATCGGTGTCTGAACAGCCAATTCAATACACCTGTTTTAATTTGCAACAATAGGGGTGCCTGAGGGCTCAGTGGGGTAAGCGTCTGCCTTTGGCTTAGATCATGATCTCGGGGTCCTGGGATCTAGCCTGCTCAGCAGGAAGTCGGCTTCTCCCTCTCCTGCACAACTCCCCCCAACTTGTGCGTGTGCACTCTTGCACTCTCTCTCTAATGAATACATAAGATCTTAAATAATAATAATAATTTGCATCAGTAGCTTACCCTATTCATGGTGATATTAAACACTGGTGCAAAGTATTTGACTTCTGTTTCTTCCAGCAGTGCTTCTTGGATTTTAATGTGCACACAAATCACCTGGGAGTCTTCTTAAAATTCAGCATGAGTTAGTAGGGCAGGTCCTGAGATTCTGATTTCTAACAAGCTCCCTGAATTCTGATTTTACTAGTCTACTATCACACTTAGCAAGATTAGAGTGTGGTTTGGTCTGAGCATCTACACAGTGAAATATATTACTGTCATAAGTTCTTATATTTTAGTAAGAGCATTACTTTAAAATACAATGTAAATTTAAGTTTTAATTTTATTTGAATTTCATTTTAGGGCAGAATTGGAAAAGTTATAAAATGCTTCTATAAAAATGGGATATAGGCTCAAGAACCACTGCCCTAGAGGAAGTCTTGCACATGTACCTAAGTAAACATATACAAGAATATTCCCCACAGTGTTTTAATAAGCAACTGGAAAAAACTAAAATGATCAACAGAAATCTGATAGTCACATAATGGAACACATACCATTATCGCAGTAAAAATAAACTAGAATTACCTGAATAAACATAGATAAATCTTGGCAAATAGAGTTTAATTTAGAAAGCAGGCTACAGATACAAACATACTTAAATAATCTTAAAATAATCAAAGAAAAACTATATAATGTTCAAGGACATAAAGGCATGTAGTTAGGTATAAACACATGGATAGGAAGGATGCAGTCTATTTTTTTGGTTAGTGGCTGGGAGTAGGGGAAGAGGAAGTAGGATTTCAGAGGGGTTTTCGAAGTAAAGGAAGCTTCATTTTGTTTTGTAGTTTTATTTCTTCAATTGAGTAATGGGTGCATGAATATTCATTATATTGTATGTTGCCAATACTTATATTGTTCTCATTTCATCTGAATTGGCAAAAACTGTTGGGTCCAAACAGCTGTTTGGAAAACACTGCTCCAAAGCAAAGGATTCAGGGCTAGAAGTCCGAAAACCCAGGTTCTGCTTCTTACAAATTATGTAGCTTTAGGCAATTCAAAGAATTAACTTCTCTGGGCTTTATTTTATCTGTAAAAATGTCATAAAACATCACTTTTCCTCCCCAACTCACAAGGCTAGGGTTGAGAGGCATAATATACGGCAATACATATATGACAATTTGTTAACAGGGTAGGAAAGGTAGAAGTAAGTTTTGAGAATTAAGAACAAAAACTTGGATATACTAGAAATAAAATCTACCAGTAAAGAAACCAACCAAGCCAATTCGTCACTCTCTATTTTCTCATCATCACTGATTCTAAGGATATTGACACAAATCTTAACATGGAGGAAATTCTGAGTTATCAATTCTTAGATGATGGCACACAGGATAGGCATTCTCCCTATTATAACTATATTTCCTTAGGCTAATTCTTCACCAAAGAATTGAAATTCATAATACCAAAATAAGAGATGTGCATCGAAAAGTACTCTTATTAATAAACTAAATCAATGTCACATAATCAAAGTAACTGTTGGTTCTCACTGCCCTTTCTATAAAATGTGCAGGTAACACATTTTATTGGCCCTATATTACAGATGGAGAAACTGACTCAGATTGCTTGAGTTTGTAGACCAATTCAGTGACAGAACTTGGGACACTAATTGCTTAGTTGTTCTGTGCTCATAAAGTTATCAAAGACATTATTTTGCCATGATGTTTTATGATAATTTTGTTTGTCACAGGAAACAAATTCTTTGTCAGATATCATTTCATACATATTTCAAAATGGGCAAAGATACTCAAGGAAACAAGCCACTTACCAACTACAGTCCTGCACAGCACGGGACAAAATTAAAACTGCCTAGCCTGCTAAAAATCTAATCCTATCCTTCCCAATTAACCTTATTAATACTAGAGCAGGAGAAAAGAGAGGTCAAAATATTGAGGTGAGGGTGCTATTCATTTGCTCACGGACCTCAAATAATACAGCAATTACCGCACAACAGGCATTTTATTTCTTTTATTAAGTTGAAACATGGCTATCTCTCCTGTTCTTTAAGCCACCACCTCTACTCTCACAAAAATTAACCAACTAGAGTTGGGCAGTCCCTAGTAAGAACACTGGTAATTATGATTATTAAAATCTTGGTTACGATTAGATACTAGATATGTTACACAAATGAGTTTATGCCATCAAAATATGAAGAGACAAACTATGGAGAAAAGTTCATTTTACTGTAACTTTTCTTGTTAATGTAAACAGATACACGCTATTACAACATGTACCTGACTTTTTACTCAGGCTCATTAGGCAGTTCCAAATGCTGACACAAGATCTCCAAAATTCTTTTTATGTATTGGAGCCTTAAAAAAAAAAAAAATCAATGAATCATCTTGCAGATGAGGTATTATATGCATATATATTACGAAATATATTAAACAGAAAACACCTTTCCATAAACAGCCAAAATTTAAAGGTCACCCTCTCTGTATTCCGTTATTCATCTTTTTGCTTATCAAGCCCACCTCACGTAGACTTCTATCAAAGCATCGTTTAAAAAAAAAAACAACCAAAAACTGTGTCTGGCATTGGCAGAAATCTCCCCAAGGATCAAAGCTCTGAACTTTTTTTTTTTTAAACAAAAAGCGGAGGTTAAACTCACTTTTCTTTGGCGGGGCGGGGGGGGGGCTTCACAACGATACATTCGAACTCGACAGAACTTTCGTTTCAGGGTTAAAAAAAATTTCCAAACAAAACCTCTCATTTTCCAACTCAAAAGCAGTTACCGAGGAGCCCAATCTAGGGTTCGGAAACAGGTTAAGATTCAAATTGAGCCACCCAGAGAAAAAGAACCCTAAGACGGCCCTCCGGGAACACAAATCATCGAGAACGGGGCCGATTCGATCTCAGATCGAGGCTGGCACACACGAGGACATTCAGGAGAAAGCTTTCGGGCATCGCCAACCCCACAGGGAGCCAGGGAGGAGAATGTGAAGCTGACCCCATCTTTCTGTCCACGGGGAGAAAAGCAAAACAAGTGAAACGAGACCCTTCTGCGCCAGGAGGACCTAAGACCTTTCTCAGTCCGGCTTTCCGTCTCTCTCCCGTCCCCAGACTCCCGTAGCCCTCGCTCGCAGGGACTCTCCTACCTCTCCCCTTCACGGAACCACCAGAGAAACCAAAACCAGACCGGATCCGAAGCGGCTTCCCCGCCTTTCGCCGCCGCCGAGAGGGATCCCGGTCGCCAACAACAAAGACGCCTCCCGTTCCCCTCCCCCTTCCCGGCCCGGGTTCGTCCCTCCCGCGCTGCGGCTCCGGGCCTACCGCCCCCTCCCCGAGCCCGGCCGCAGCGCCTGGCCCGCCGCGGCCCCACGCACCTGCACCTCAGGGGCCGCGGCCAAGGTGTCGGGAAGAAAGGGCCGGGAGATAGCCTCTGCCGACGCGCTGTCCTCCACAAGGTGCGACCCACGTTGCTGCTGCCGCCGCCGCCGGACTCTCCCGGCCTGCGGGCGGGCGCGGCCGAGGAGGGGGGACGAGGGCTGCAGCCCCCTGCGCCGGGACGAGGAAGGACGGCGGCGCCCGAGGGGGCCGGCTCGCGCTCTCGAGTCTCGCCTCGCGCCGGCCCTGCTCCTCCACACGGGCTCGCGTTCTGCTGACTAACGGCCCCGGCGCGAGGCTCTGGAGCGGCCGCCGCTGTCGGCTGCTCTCGGGCCTCACGTCCCGCGCGGCCGTGGTCGCAGCCGCCGCCGCCGCCACCTCCCTTTCTGGCACTGCAGACACCACCCAGACCCAGCCAGGTCTTTCTTCTCTTTAACCTTCCTTTCTTTGCTCCTCCTCAGCCTGCCACCGCGGGGCTAGCTCTGGTGGCGGGAGGAAGGCTGGAGGGGAACCGAGGGGGCGAGCAAAATCCTCGCTAAGGCAGGAGTTGGTCACTGACTGGAGGAAGATGCCAAGCTGACCCGGGCTCCAGCCTGCGAGCGGGCCGGGGGAGGGACGCAGCGCAGCTTAGCCGGACTTCAACCAATCACAAGACGCCCAGCGGAGTCGGGAGCCTGGAGAGGCTGAGCTGGGTCGGCAGGAGGCGGGGATTGCGGAAAAGAAGAACCAATCAAAGCAAAGGCTCCTGCCTCTCCGCCTTGATGGACTGCCACGTTCGGACCAATGGGGGAATTCTCGCTTCGAAGGAAGCGGGATTTAGACGCCGGGATTGAGAGAGAGGCTGCGCGGAGGGGGATGAGTCGAGACTGGGCCGCGTGGAAGAACATTGAGGGTTTTGACTGACCAGAGGGAGTCCTTTGACCTCCGCGATGAGTCACGTGGGCTGACGGGGGCGGGGGCGGAAAGGCTGGATAAGTTCCTTCCGGGTCAGTGACAGAAGCGGGGACTCCGTGGGATAGTTCCTGCCGTGTTGGTTTTCCTCGCGTCTTCCTTGTACCAGCGCGAGGTGATTGTGGTTTCTACGATGAGCTCCCAGAAAGGGAACGTGGCTCGTTCCAGGCCTCAGAGGCACCAGAATACGTTTAGCTTCAAAAATGACAAGTTTGATAAGAGTGTTCAGACCAAGGTAGGAACCTGCCTGTTGCACCAAATCTGACTCTAGGAAGGAATGGTTCAGTGAAGGGGAGAGGAAATGAGAGGAGTTGGGAGAGAGCGATTGTGGACCGCAGCCCAGAGTTAGTTTTGGCTGCAATGCAACCTTTTCTAAAATGATATTCCCACGCCCTTTCTTTGACCTGGACGTGTTATCTCCTCATAAATATATTTGGCGGTCAACATTTAACCAATTACATAGAGTGAACGGGACCCTCATCAAAACCTAAAATGCAAATGGAGAACTGAGCTGTTGAACGGTTCCCATCTGGATCACGTATTTGCAGTAGGAAACGAGGATTATGGCACGAGTGTCTCTCAAAGTTTGCACCAAGTTTATGCAGCCACTATTTCTTTGTGGGAACTACAAGCCCATAGGTTTGTAGGGAGGATGTGAAGGATTAAGAGCTCTTAGCCCCAGTGTCCTCACCAACATAACTGTCTCTTTTGTAAGATTGTTTTGAGGATCAAATTATTTGGCTAATGTAAAAATTCTTGTTTTGTTGGTTATAAGTCATTTACTTCTTTAGGAGGGTTTCTGTGACCTGGACGAAAAGTCAGACTTTTGTTGTGAGGCTGAACTAAATGACGTATGCTTTGGTCTGGATCGTAATTGTCCATTAGGTGATTAATTTCTCAACATTGAATAAGAAAGGAAAGTAAACTGTTTATGGTAATTTGTGATCTTTTTTTTTCTGTCTTCACTTACCTTCTAAATATTTAATGAGCACCCTCCATGTACAAAACCCTATGTTCCTGTGTTTGCAGTGTTAAGAAGAGTAGAGCTTATATTCTTTTGGGTCATTGGATAACAAGCAGGCACAGAGAGACATAATTACAAATTACGATAAACTCGAAGTGCAAGATAGCTCAGTGAGGAAGGGTAAGGAGGGATATTTTCAACTGGGTGCTCAGAGGACCTCTCCTTTCCCTTATTTAGGCTCACATTCAGAAAGAAAACCTGCAGCAGCATTTGGGAAGACTTTCCCACGTTTGTGCTCATTAATAGGTAAACCAGGATAAAAAGCTGTGCTATTCCAAATAGATGCCTGTCTTGTCCTGTATTTTTTTTTTTTAAGATTTTTAATTTATTTATTTGAGAGAGAGAGAATGAGAGAGAGAGCACATGAGAGGGGGGAGGGTCAGAGGGAGAAGCAGACTCCCCGCCGAGCAGGGAGCCCGATGCGGGACTCGATCCAGGGACTCCGGGATCATGACCTGAGCCGAAGGCAGTCGCCCAACCAACTGAGCCACCCAGGCGCCCTTGTCCTGTATTTTTGCTCTGAGCTTTTGCACAAGCATTTAATTCTGATTGGTTTTCATCAGATGGTAAAAAGCAGTTTTAATAAATGTTTAGCTACAATGTAGCTTCCTCTACCTCTTGTAGTTGTAAGTATAAGACTTCTTGAACTTGTACTTCTTGTACTTTTCATTGTTCATTTTCTTGGTGTTCTCTAACAACCATGTCATTACCCTCTGAAATCTTTTCATGAATCTCAAATTCATTCACAAAGTTTCATTTTATAACTTTTATCATCAGTTTCTTTGCATCTTTTAAATCCTGAGGTAGTCTCATTTGTCCATTGGTAGAATGAGCAGGGGTTTTGTTATTGGAGAATCTGACCAAAACAGCAAGAAATATTTTACTGAGGAAGATCAGGTTGATCATCTTTCTAATGGAGGAGTAATAATTGGCTCTGTTCATAGCAAATTCTTGAACCAGCTATGTGCAGCTATCTAAAGCCAAGATTTTGTCTGACCCCATCTTCATTCCTATGCTTTATACCAGAAAGCTGTTTGATTCAGTGCCATCCAACAAAGGAGTGGTGAGAGTGCATGGTTCTCTAACTCTCCTTAAAAGACTGTAGTGACAATTGCCTATTTGTACCTCATGAGTTTGTGGGAGTCCTGCATGATAGTATCCCTTTTCTGCCAACCAGTTGGATAATGATAGATGTTCTGTTGGGAAGTTTGTCTAAGTAAAGCACCCATTCTCAAAAGGACACAGGTGATAGCTGTCTTCATATGTTTGAATATACTCCAGAAGAAGAGAAGCTTATTCTGTAGCCTTCCAAATGGCTAAACTTGAACCAAAAGGTTAAAGTTACAGAGAGATTTCAGTTGAATATAAGGGAGTTGTCTAATAGAAGCATGCACTAGGATTTTGTAACCTCCCTTTCCCTGGGGTTATTTAAAAGAGGCCTCCATGGCCATTGGCCTGCAGTGTCCTCTCATGACTTGTCGAGATGGAATAGGTTTAAATCTCTTCTAGTGGTTTAGTTCTAAAATGTTGTTTGTTTCAAGGCTGCCTTGTGTCCCTTTCTGGAAAGGCAGTGATGTGTAATTAAAAGAACATTGGCCTAAGAAAAAAGATCCACGTTAGCCTCAGTTCTGTTGTTTATTTTGCTTTGTTATGTTAGGCAGTTTACCTCTAGCTTTTAATTTACAATACGGGGTTACTGCTATCTCTTGTCCTATTTACTTCTCAAGATTGCTATAGGGATCATTACAAAAATATCTTTGAGAAATAGTCATACAAATATGAACTGAGCCTAAAGCGTATGGTAATTTATATAGACTTGCAGTTGCTCAAAGCAATTAATTAAAAAGAATTGTGTACTTCTTGGAGAATATTGAAAATAGAGAAATGTATAAAGTGAAAGTACCTTTTCCCAGTCCTATCCCTCTTCAAATGTAGTCACTGTTAACAATTTTTTTTTTGTTAACAATTTGTGTGTGTTTTTAGGTATCTATGCACAATATAGTATATATGTAATAAAGTACATTTTTTTCTTATTCAATTAAAGTGGGTATGTCAGAATACAGAGATTAAGCTCAGTCTTTTTAATGGCTGTCTAATATAATATAAATGTAGAATACCTTAATTTCTTGTTAGTAAATGCTTGGATTGTTTTCAGTTTATTGCTGTGGCAAAGCTGCTGTAAAATTCTTGGATTCACATATTTGTTCCACATCTATTATCTGGCGCCAAACACTGTGCTAGATTCTAGAGGTATAGGGTTGAGCATAATATAGTTTGGTGGGCTACATAAAAGTAGTAATCAAATAATTTTTCAACTATGTTAATAGAAATCGCAGTAAGGGCGCTGAAGGAAGAGTCTAAGGAAACTTGAGGGTATCAAGCAGGAAGTCTTTTTTTTTTTTTTTAAAGATTTTTCATTTATTCATTTGACAGAAAGAGAGAAAGCACAAGCAGGGGGAGCAGCAGGAGAGGGAGAAGTAGGCTTCCCGCTGAGCAGGGAACCCAATGAGATTCTGGATTTGATCCCAGGACCCTGAGGTCATGCGCCCCTAGCAGGAAGTCTTGATTAAGTTTAGAGGCTTAAAGAAGGCTTCCCTGAGATCTAAAGGATGGAGAGCATTTGAGTAAATGAAGTGGGAAGACCATATATCCTTCTTAAGAATACTGTTTGTTTTATATATGTAGTTAGTGTTGTTTTTATTAGCATTTTCCAAAGTGCGCCAGGATCACATCTTCTCCCTAAGGCAGGAGTCAGTTTCATGGTTCAGTTACTTTGGAAATAGTACATTCTGGGTCTCGCTTTTAGGGTTCGTAGTGTACTTTGGCATACAACACTGAGAAGTTTTGCAGTGTAAAAAAAGTTATTTAACCAAAACTTGCTTGGTTAGGGAACCCTTTGGTTTGCATAATGCATAATGATTTTGAACTAATTTTGGGAGAAACACTCATTTGGGGGAAACTCTGGTCTTTACCTTCAAATGGAAAAAGAAAATGAAAATCTGAGGCTATACTCTCTAAATCGTTTTGGGAATAAAGTTTTGTTAGCAGTAACTAGTATTTGTATTCTTAAGTGTGTTAGCCACTACACATTCTTGATATACATCATCTAATTTTGATCTTCAAAATGACCCTAAGGGGCACTGAGGTGGCGCAGTCGGTTGAGCATCCAACTCTTGATTTCAGTTCAGGTCATGATCTCGGTGCTTTGGGATTGAGCCCCGTGTTGGCTCTGCACTTGGTACAGAGTCTGCCTGGGATTCTCTCTCCCTCTCCCTCTGCCCCTTGCTTCCGCTCACGTGTGCATGATCCCTCTCTTTCTCTCAAATAAATAAATAAAATCTTTAAAAAAAAATGACCCTAAGGTAGATGCTATAATTATCTTACTCTGTATATTGGGAAGTTAGGACTTAGTGGTAAGTGATGTGTCTACCCAAGTTACATAACTAGCACATGGCTAGCCATTCATTAGGTGATGTCTGTGCTAGGAGACCTCAAAAGACAAGTAAATCAAACCCCTTTTTTGTGTATGTGTGTTACAGTTGTTGTTGTTGTTCTTAAGTAACCTCTACACCCAATGTGGGGCTTCTCACTACTCTGAGATCAAGAGTTGGATGCTCTATTGATGGAGCCAGCCAGGTGCCCCAGTGTTGTTGGGGGGGTGTATGTGTGTGTGTTGCCTTGTTTCATTTATTTTTTTTCCAATGTTGTTTTTGAATACTGCATGTTTGTGTGTAATAGAAGCAGTGTGACACCACATTAGGGTCAGAACAGAGATGCACTTTATTGCCACTGCCCCTAAACACTACGTGTTTGAAATGTTCCAGAGAAAGAGTCTCTCCTCACCAGGTGTGACTGCCTGTCGTGTCACGTATCACGGATGTGGGCTCGTTGGGGTAGGTCCCATCCGTTCAGCCAGGGCTCCGTGGCAGAGGTGGGGCTCCTTTCACTCCCTTCCTGTGATGCTTATACAGTCAGATCCCTCAGCTTCTGGTTAGGCAGAAAGCTGTCTTAAGTTGAAGGTGGTATGATTACATTTACAGCGGAACAGGATTCTGTGTTTACAAGCAACTTTATTCACAATAGCCAAAAACTGGAAAAAACCCCCCCCACAAACACCCAAATATCTATCAACAGGAGAATAGATAAGCAGATTGTGTCAATCATACAATGGCATGCTACTCTGCTATTAGAAAAAAAATGAACTACTGATACGTGCATTGTTTGCATGCATTGTGTGCATTGTGGACGAATCTCAAAAACATTGTGTGGAAGGAAAGGAACCAGGTGTTTCTTCCAACTATAGAAATCAGAGCAGTGGTTGCCTTTGGTGGTGGGGGGGATTGACTGTAAGGGCCTCAGGAAAACTTTCTGGAGTGATGGAAATGTGAAGATCACAAGAATGAATACATTCACTAGAAATCATTGAATTGTTAATTAAAATCTGTGCTGGAGGGGCGCCTGGGTGGCTCAGTCGTTAAGCGTCTGCCTTCGGCTCGGGTCATGATCCCGGGCTCCTGGGATCGAGCCCCGCATCGGGCTCCCTGCTCCGCGGGAAGCCTGCTTCTCCCTCTCCCACTCCCCCTGCTTGTGTTCCCTCTCTCGCTGTCTCTCTCTCTGTCAAATAAATAAATAAAATCTTTAAAAAAAATAAAATCTGTGCTTGAGGGGTGCCTAGGTGGCTCAGTCAGTTAAGTGTCCGACTCTTGATTTTGGCTTAGGTCATGAACTCCTGGGTCGTGAGATTGAGCCCTGCATCAGGCTCTGCACTCAACGTGGAATCTGCTTAAAAGATTCTCTCTCTCTCTTCCTCCCCTGATCTGAGTTCATGTTCTCTCTCTCTTTCTCTCAAATAAATAAATAAATCTTTAAAACAAAAATCTGTGCATGACATCAATGTAAATTTTACCTTAATTAAAAATAGATATTATAGGGGTGCCTGGGTGGCTCAGTCTGTTAAGCTTCTGCCTTCAGCTCAGGGTCTTGGGATTGAGCCCCACGTCGAGCTCCCTGCTCATCGGGAGCCTACTTCTGCCTCTCCTCCCCACTTGTGCTCTCTCTCGCTATCTCTGTCACTATCTGTTTCTCTCTCTCTCAAATAAATAAAATCTTAAAAAGAGAATAAAAATAGATATTATAGCAAAACTGATTAACCACTCAAGTGTCATGAAGTTTTATTTTTGTTTGGGGAAGGTATAGAAATACTACTTATATCAGTCTTTTTAAAAAAACAATTTTATTAACTTTTCCCGAAAGAAAACAAATTGACTTTCTAATATATTGAGCATCTTAGCTAACCACAAGTCAAAATAATTCTAATAATTGCATTTTAATATTTTTCCTTTATAAACACTAGTCATGACACTTGAGTTTGTTTTTCTGTAGGAAAAGTACAGATGAGCATTACAAAGTGGATTTTGTGCATAAGATTACTGAGCCTGGGTCTCATTTTTTCCTAATTTCACTCTAGGAAAGAATCATAGTAATTTAGTATATGAATAAGTAATTAATGAGTAAATAATGAATAAGACCTTGCTGTGGAAAAGGATGTCCTGGTATTGGTAAAGCTCATTTTGTCCAGATAGCTTAGAATTAAGTGGTATGGGATCTTTGTTCTATCTCCCCTAGCCCAGAGCTATTGCACTTTAGGGAACAGTCTCAGATTGGTTCAGATAATCCCTGGTGTGAGTAATTTCCTTGTGAGTGATGAAGCACTAGTCATGGGAATAAATGTTCTTTCTCAATCAATTGGTATCAACAATGAAGAGTAAAACAAGTGGGTAGTCTTGAACAAATCTGCACTGGGGCAGATATAGAATCCACTGTAGTTTCCAGCTAACCATCTCTGGGACTCTAGAGACCACGTGGGACTCCCTTTGATCTTTTTCCAAATTGGGAAATGTTCTTTGATAGATTTCACCAATGCTGTCTATTAAATGGATTTATGTTAAATCAGTCCTGCTCCCAGTTGATTTGTTACTAAATTCAGCATGCTTTTTCAGTTGACAAGGTGACAATCTATGGTGTGCTGGGCATTATGATATGCATAAGGGTCTTATACTCAGTAAAAGTTGTAATGCTAATGACACTCTTTAATTTTTCCTTTGTGGTATTTTTAGTATTCAGAAGTGTTGTATTCTTCTTATTATTTACCTTTTATTTTCTCTCCCTTTCATACAAAAATAATTCCATCCACGCTTGGAGATATTCCATATATCTACATTCCCATGGTGCTTCCTCTTGAAGCCAATGAAGTGATTCTGCGTGTTTCTTGAAATGAGGCCTATAACAATATAATTGGCTTTTTTCTACATCAACTATATATTTTAGACATTTCATTTTCTGTACAGTGATGACTGAAATTAATTTGTCTTGATTTGATGTGTTGGATAGTACTCACCATTGGATTATGAAGTTTTATCATTATATTGTCAACACTTGTTTCTTCATAAAGTTAAATATACGCTGTTAGAAAAAGTATTCTAGAATTCTTCATCCAGGTAAATTAGTTCATCTGAGAGAGAAAGTCATAATTTATATTAACTCTCCCCCAAGTGGGTCGTTTTTCTGGTTAAAGAAACACTGTGGTAGGGAGTGGTGTGCAGTTGGACAAAGTACCTCAGGGCTGACAGTTAGAGGCTGTTGTGGTATTTGTTATTTTAAGCCGTCGGACTCTTTCCACATCTGCACAAGTGTTTTGTGAGGTCACAGGCAGGTGTGTAGAGAATCCTGCTTGTCCTCAGAACAGCCCTGTTGCCAGCTCACTCTGTCCTCAATCGTGGTTGCTCTTTTTCTCACCATTGTTGACTTTTGTGAAAGGAAGATGTGAAATGAGAAGGGGATAAAGGAATAGCTAACACGCCTGAGATTCCTTTCTGAGATTTTCCTTATCACTCCAGGCCAAATTGCGCTTAAATGTAGTGAACGAATTAAATAAACGTTCTTTTTCTGAACTTCTTTGAGGTATGCAAGGCCCTCTACATGAAGATAATTATTAGGATTCTTCAGTTGCTAATTTAAACAGAAAGAAAACTTATTGGAAGGATCCTGAGCTACTCTCATGAAGCTTAGAAAAGGTGTTTCGGTTGATCTTTTATTAGAGTCTGAGATTCCCAGGTTAGCTGCTATTATTGGGAAATTTATCCTCATTTGGCTTTGTGCATATCCTCACCTGACACAGTCTTCCAACCTTTCAGTGCCCCTCCCCTAGCCCCTCCAGTTGGCCTCCTGGAATCAATAGTTTATTGTAATCAAATCGAGACATAGTGTTGAACAAAATTGCTTTCACTTTCTTGCCCTACCTGACTATTCCCTGGAACTCTGTTTCCTTGTAGTCCTTAAGTAATGATGTTTGTTCACCCCACATCTTCAGCCCCACCTCCCATTTAGAACTGTTTCTCCCATGTGCTGCTTCAGTCCATTTTTTTTTTCTGGCTCAAAACTCCCACCTTTTTTGAAATACATGCCATCAGACTGTTATCCCTTCTGGATCTGTCATTGCCTCCTAGTTATACCTCCTCATCAGTACCTGGCTCACTTCCACAAATCCTGTCATCATACCTAGTGATGGTTACATCCCCGTGGATAATCCAACATCTGATCCCTCAGCTTTTAGACCTCCCCCCACCCCCACCAGAAACCTATTCCTATGGTCAAACCTTAAACTTTCTCAATGCTGGTAACTGCTCCACTTACAAACTTTTTAGAAAAACGGATCACCATCTACTTATCTAGTTTCCTTATGCCTCAAACATATATATATATTTTAAAAGATTTTATTTATTTATTTATTTGACCTAGAGAGACACAGTGAGGGGGGAACACCTCCTCTCGCAGGGGGAGTGGGAGAGGGAGAAGAGGGAGTGGGAGAGGGAGAAGAAGGCTTCCCACAGAGCAGGGAGCCCAAAGTGGGGCTCGATCCTAGGACCTCGGGATCATGACCTGAGCCGAAGGCAGATGCTTAACCGACTGAGCCACCCAGGCGCCCCGATATTTTTGAACTCCCTTAGATACTCCTGTCCATTAACCTTTCTGCTTTTTACTGTACCCCATTCATGTCCTTTTCCCCTCCCTATCTAGCTCGGAATTCATGTTCTACCAGTATACCTTTTTCTTCTTGCCTATACCTCAGCAGCCTTATCCTTCTTTCCCACTGTGGTGCTTGCCTGATGGAACCCCTGCTTTGAGCCAGTTTTCTATTATTCCACCATCACATCTACCAAACCACCTGCATCTGTACCAATATACTTTGCCTTCCCGTGACAGTGGATGAAAATGCCTGTCCTTCCCAAAGACTAGGCCCTCCACTTGCACCCTGGAGCTTATTCCCTGTTCTCTACCTAAGGACTTAAAGGCTTAGGGCTCCTCTGTTGTCCAGTTTGTCCTGCATCATCAGTCTTTCCATCTCCAGTGGGTTATTTCAATTTCTTAAGAAAAAAAAAAAAACAGAAAACAAAAAACAACCCTCCTTAGGTGGGTGGAACCCATATTCTTTTCTAGCTTCACCCTGTTTCTTTCTTCCTCTCTATGGAAAAGCTCTAGGTTCTCAACTTCTTTACATCCCATGGCTTCCATCCCTGTTCAAACAGTTTTTGTACTCATTCCACTAGAACCCCTCTTGTCAAGTCATTGATGTCTGTATTGCCAAATCCTGGGTTAATAATTGTCTGTCCTCATCTCTCTCAGTTGCTTAGTATCATTGCCTCTTGAACACTCATCTGAATTCTGAAATAATTTCTTCATTCGTCTCAGTCCATGGTGTTAAATACCATCTTTATGCTCATACCTTCCACATCTGGAGCTCCAGGCCAACCTCTCTCCTGAGCTGCAGAGTTGTATATTTAGCTACCTACTTGACCTCTATTCTTGAATATAAAAAATGCATCTCAAGTTTAACATGGCAGAGAAAGAACTCTTAACCTTTCTCTCTCAAACCTTTTCCTCCAGTGTTCTCCAACTCTGTAAACAGCCCCATCATTTACCCAGTTCCTCACACCAAAAATATAAGAATCATCCTTGATTTTTGGCCTTTTTCTCACATTCTGTGTTTTTTTTTCTCCTGTGTTTCAATTTATCAGCAAAACTATGAACTGTTAAATTATGTTAATTTTTATAACCTCAGTATGTTCTGGCATATCGTTTGTTTACTTGTTTGTCTTATTTATAGTCCACCTGGAATATGATTTTCACCAGGGAAAATATATATTTTTTATATCCTTAATACCTAGACCAGGGGTAGACCAGGGTTTGGTACACAGGAAGTATTCAGTAGGTAGCTGGTGGGTTGAATGAAGTAAATAAATAATTATAACAATGTATTAAATGCTGTGGCAAGGGGAGTACTATAGTAGTTCTGAAAGGAATGGAGGGAAAGGAAATAATTGATACAGTATCATCCTCAAGGAGATAGTACAGCTTGGGGATGAAGGGTCAAGGAAAGGTTGAACGGAATGAGATAGAAGAATGGAATAAAGCAGAAAGGGAGAAGAGTACTGTTGAGTTTGTAGGTTGTGTGTGGGTCAGGAAGTTGAAGGAGTTTAATCTGGAAACAAAATTAAGATCAGGTAAAATTGTTGTTACATTAAATAATCTTTTGGGGTGCCTGGGTGGCTCAGTCGTTGAGCGTCTGCCTTCAGCTCAGGTCATGATCCCAGGGTCCTGGGATCGAGCCCCGCATCGGGCTCCTTGCTCTGAGGGAAGCCTGCTTCTCTCTCTGCCACTCCCTTGCTTGTGTTCCTGCTCTCGCTATCTCTCTCTCTGTCAAATGAATAAATAAAAAAATCTTTAAAAAAAAATAATAATCTTTTGAAAACAAGGCTTCTCTTATTCATTTTTGAGGGAAGAGTTCCTGACACATTGAAGGCTCCTCGGTAATGTTTGAATGAATGAGCGAAGGTCCTCTTAAAATGAAGAGAGAAGGGCAAGAAGAGGCTATGAGTCTTTGAAGGTCTTTTTCTAAAACAAGATTATAAATAGGTATTTATGCTTATTGCCAAAATGAACATATTACATTATGTGGTAGCAAAAGCATAAGAATGAAAGCGACTCTTAGGTAATAGTCTCTCTAATTAGAAGCCTGTGGTTGACTAAAATCTTTTTACCAAAAAGGATAGCTGAATGGATTGATCTCAAGCTGTGAATTAAAATTTCAGTACTGTCAATTTAGACCATCATTTTTATAAGTAAATGTGGTCTGTTTTGATTTGGCTTTGATTAGGTAACTTTGAAGAATAAATATATTTTGAAGTGTATACATTGGGTAGGAAAAAAATTCCTTGTCAGTTTTTGTCAGATTTCCTGTGTGAGCTTTTGGATTTTTGGCCAAAGATATCAAGCTCTTGTTCAAGACAGTGGCAGCATGGTGTGGCAGAAAGACCTTGATCTTGGAGTCAAAAGTTTAGGTCACATTCTATGCTATTTACTGGCTGTGTGATCTTGCACAAAGTTTTCAGTCTGTTACGGTCTTAGTGGGCTTAGCTGTATTGTAAGGATTGAGTAAGGTTTGTAAAAATGCTCACATGGTACCTGGCATGCAGTGTTAAGCATTCTGTAAATGCTAGTCCATTCCTTCATCTTACTAAGATGTTTGTCATGCTCACATGCTACTCCTTCAGTTATTCCTTTCCTGGTTCATCCCACTGGAATGTCTCCCTCCTTCCCTATGGCATTTGTTGTCCTCACCACACATATGGTGTGTGTCATATTAGTTATTAACATTTATATCTTGGCTTCTTTCCCTTTCTCTCACACATGTGTATACAAATACCATCTATCTCTCAGAGGACAGGGACTCAAGCATTTTTTTTAACTACTCATGGACATATAACAAGTAGTTCTATGATGTGGGTTGAAAGAATGGAAATCAAGTAATTCTTACTGACATTGTACAATTAATTATTGGTCTGTGTCAATTCACCTGTCTTTATTAAGCCTCTACTATGTACCAAGCACCAGCAAAAAGATGAGTGGGATATGATTCCTTCATTTAGGAATCTCACACTAGTAGCTACTTTAAAAAGTGGAAAAAGGCTAATATGGAGCATTTTCACTTAATAAACTTTTGTTAAAGTATAACATACAAACACACAGGAAAGTGCAAAAATTCTAATAGAGTTCAGTGAATTTTCACGAAGTGAACATAGTCATGTAACCGATACACAGATCAAGAGAATGCTACTTGCCTCTCTTAGTCACTACTACTCTCCTCCTCAAATTTACCATTATCTTGATGCATATGAAATATTTTAAAACAACTTTGAAGTCACAGCTTTGGAAGCAAAGGAGAGAGAACCATAGGTACCCAGCTGACCATCCTCTCTTTTCAGAGATAGTATTAGTGGGTGTAGAAAAGCATCCTGATGGATAATCTCAACTCTTTAAATATACAATAAAACGTCTTGTAATACTTTTTTGGGCTGAAAGAAATTGGTGTGATTTGGTTTTCCAACAATGATTAACTTGGTCTCTGTTGGATTTTTGGCTTCTAAGAATATCAGGAGTAAATTCGAACTTTCCCATAGCTTTGGAGCTGATTATTTCCACCTCAATCCTAATTCTCTTCTAATTTATCTGTTTATTCATGAGGTTGAATGACATTTTTTTTTTTAAGATTTTATTTATTTATTTGAGAGAGAGAGAGAACGAGAGACAGAGAGCATGAGAGGGAGGAGGGTCAGAGGGAGAAGCAGACTCCCCGCTGAGCAGGGAGCCCGATGCGGGACTCGATCCCGAGACTCCAGGATCATGACCCGAGCCGAAGGCAGTCGCTCAACCAACTGAGCCACCCAGGTGCCCCGAATGACATTTTTAGAACTTCCTGGTAGACATTTTCTTGGATATTTTATCAAGTTCATTTCTAGTTGGAATAGTTGGGTTTACATTCTAAAGTTAATTATTCACATTGTTCTTTTGAAACTAAATTGTACGACACACTTTCTTTTTTATTTGTTTTTGCTTTGTCAGAGTCTTGTCTCCTTAACAAGGATGTATTTCTTATAGGTGATGGAGTTATGTATGTGTAATAATTTTCAGTGATGCTTTATCAGCAGTAGAATTCTGTTGTACCTTTATATTAATCAGGTCTGGTTTTGAAGGTCATTTGGTGTTGTATGCCATTTATAACATCATGGCTGTGAAATACTAAACTAAGCTGGTGATGATTTTAAATGCTTTGTTGTTCTGGGGTGCCTGGGTGGCTCAGTCGTTAAGCGTCTGCCTTCGGCTCAGGTCATGATCCTGGGGTCCTGGGATTGAGTCCCGCATCAGGCTCCCTGCTCCGCGGGAAGCCTGCTTCTCCCTCTCCCACTCCCCCTGCTTGTGTTCCTGCTCTCTCTGTCTCTGTCAAATAAATAAATAAATCTTAAAAAAAAAAATGCTTTGTTGTTCTGTGAAGATTTATATATTATTAAATGCTCAGCCCTCTCTTACCAGGTGGCTGATTTGTTTGTTTTGAAATTACTCATGTCACTGAAGTCATCAATTTGAGTAATATATTTGATATCATGGTATATACTTGTATATGTGAATGTTCTGTGTTACATCATTAACCTTTATCACAAGACATTAGAATAATATGATGTCATATTTCCCATAAACTTGAAAGCTTATAGGACATAATGCTAGGTCTAGTTTTTTTTTCTTTTAAGATTTATTTTTTTGTATCAAGTGGCTTTCTCTAACGTTTGCTCTCCAGATAAAGTCAGAAGAACAACTCTCTAAAATGGGGAGATGCCATGAAAGATAAAACAGAACAACATTCCTGATCATTTTTGACCCCAAAGCTTAACAAGGAACCCCTATACATGGAAGTAATATACTTATTGTACATACTAAAGCAAAAGCTATCAAGCTGTTAATTTTCATCCTATTAGCCAGAGCCAGGCTGAATTCATTTCCAGAGCAATAGTGATCCTCAATTCTGCTTTAGTAACCCATCCTATATCTGATTCTGGTTATTCTATACCAGCACTGTCTGGAAGAACTTTCTATGATGATGGAAATGTGCTATATTAGTGCTATCCAATATGGTAGCCATTAGCCACATGTACCTATTGAGTATTTGAAATGTGGACAGTACAAATAAAGAACCAAATTTTACTTTGTTTTATTTTATTTATTTATTTTTTAAAAGATTTTATTTATTCATTCGAGACACAGAGATACAGAGAGAGAGCATGAGCAGGGGGAGAGGCAGAGGGAGAGGGAGAAGAAGGCTCCCCGCTGAGCCAGGAGCCAGATGTGTGGCTCGATCCTAGGACCCTGGGATCATGACCTGAGCCGAAGGCAGACTCTTAACCATCTGAGCCACCCAGGCGCCCCAAGGAACCAAATTTTAATTTAACTTTAATTCAATTGAAATAGCCATATGTGGATAGTGGCTATCATATTGTACAGTACAGATCAACGCCCTCATTTATGTATATGAAGTGCTAAACTTTTTAGGAAAATCAAAACCACGTGATACATGACTGGAAACCCTACTTCCCGTTCCTAGTTAACAGAGGTAACATAAGACACAGAAGAGAACTTTAAAAAGTGTAATTGGTATCCATCCTTAAGCATTCAAAACTTTCAAAATCCAAAAAACAAAAAAAACCCTTTCAAAATCCATAAAACAAAGACTGCTGTTAAAAAAGAAACTGGGGCGCCTGGGTGGCTCAGATGGTTAAGCATCTTTAAAAAAAAGAAAAGCTTATGACATTTCTTTTTTTTTTTTTTTAAGATTTTATTTATTTATTCATGAGACAGAGAGAGAGAGAGGCAGGCTCCTTGCAGAGCAGGGAGCCTGATGCTTGACTCAATCCCAGGACCCTGGGATCACGACCTGAGCTGAAGGCAGATGCTTAACCGACTGAGCCACCCAGGTGCCCACTTAATGACATTTCTTAAAAACTATAACTGTCAGGGCGTCTGGGTGGCTCAGTCAGTTAAGCGGCTGCCTTCAGCTCAGTTTGTGATTCCGGAGTCCCAGGATTGAGCCCCATGTCGGGCTCCCTGCTCAGCAGAGAGTCTGCTTCTCCCTCTGCTCCTCACCTCGCTTACTCTCTCTCTCTCTCTCTCTTTCTCGCTCGCTTGCTCACTCTCTCAAATAAATAAAATCTTTAAAAACAAAAACAAGTGCTCGCTTCGGCAGCACATATACTAAAACAAAAACAAAAAACTACAACTGTGGTTTCAGAAATGCAAACTTCTTAATAGGATGGCTAAATAGCACTATGTCAGGAATAAAGAGTAATTGAATGATTTAGTGATTAGTGAATAAAGAGTAATTTAGTGATCAAGCCAGTGGATTCATCCTAAACCTAGTCTGAAAGACCAAAGTGATATAATGAAATGAAAGTTGAGATACAGAGGATTGAGGTAGGAAAGCCACTATGTTTCTAAAGGAAATCTAGAAGCCAAGGAGGAAGAAATGATAAAAAAGTAAGGAAAAAAAACCCCACAAATTTCCCAAACTTGAAGAAAATCTTAAGCCTTCAGATAGAAGGGTTCTAGACATATCTTGGTGAAATTTTTGAACTCTGTGACAGAAAGAAATTCCTACTAGCTTCTAGAGAGAGGGAAAAAAGAGGTTACCCATAAAGCGACTATAATTTTGTAGGTGTCAGACTTCCTATCTGCTACTTGTAAAAAAAAAAAAAAAAAAGAAAGAAATAGGGCAAGATCTACAAAGTGCTGTAAGGGAAGTATTTTAAATTAAGAGTCTCTTATGGTTGTCTCCCTCTCTGGTTTCGTCTTGTTTCATTTTTCCCTCCCTTACCCTATGATCCTCTGTCTTGTTTCTCAAATTCTTCGTATCAGTGAGATCATATGATAATTGTCTCTCTCTGATTGACTTATTTCGCTTCGCATAAGACCCTCTAGTTCCATCCACATCTTTGCAAATGGCAAGATTTCGTATTTTTTTTTAAAGATTTTTAAAAAATATTTATTTGACAGAGAGCTAGAGAGCACAAGTAGGCAGAGTGGCAGGCAGAGGGAAAGGGAGAAGCAGGCTCTCCGCTGAGCAGGGAGCCCGATGCGGGGCTTGATTCCAGGACCCTGGGATCATCACCCGAGCCGAAGGCAGCCGCTCAACCAACTGAGCCACCCAGGCGCCCCGGCAAGATTTCATTTTTTGATAGCTGCATAATACTCCATTGTATATATACACCACATCTTCTTTATCCATTCATCTTTTGACCCAATCCCACATTTTCAGTGCTAGATCATATGAACAAATAATAGGCACTCAGCGTTTACAACTTTGATAGTGATACTGATTTTATGTGCTATGGTGAGTGCTGTGAATTGTGTAAGAGTGATGAATCATGGACCTGTACCCCTGAAAGAATACATTATATGTTAATAAAAAAAATGTGGGACTTGGGGGCACCTGGCTAGCTCAGTTGGTAGAGCATGCGACTCTTGAGCTCAGGGTTGTGAGTTCCAAACTCCATGTTGGGTGTAGAAATTTTTTAAAAAATAAAATCTTAAAAAAAAGGGTGGGATTTCTCTTCTGTGTAGAAGCAGATATTGAACATCTTATTCTCTAGGTGACTTAATATTCCATTATCACGTTATACACGTTTTAGGAAAGGCTGAAACTCAATGGCCTGTGTGCATATCTGTGCATAGTCTCTCCTGCTTCTGCTTGTGACTGAAGCACATTTCTGTTTTAATACATGGGTGGTAGAAGTACAAGGAAGGAAGATGGGTTGCTTGCTGTTGCTTTAAATTAAGACTGTGTATTACCTTAGACTTTGATCTGATACCTTTTTTTTTTTTCAAAGATTTTATTTATTTATTTGAGAGAGGGAGAGCGCACAAGTGGTGGGGGCGGGGGGCACGGAGATTCCACATTGATCACCGAGAGCCCTCTGTGGGGCCAATCCTACGATCCCCAGATCACGACCTGAGCCGAAATCACGAGTCTCATGCTTAACAGGCAGAAACATCCAGGTGCCCCACTTTTTTTTTTTTCTGATCTGATACCTTTTGAGGACTTACTTAAGATAAATGGTCTTCGAAGACCTAAAATGCAATACTCTATGACACCTTTGCAAATTTGTCGTAATTAGCAGACACATGACTCCCTCACTTTGTCCCATTGGGTTGGGGCTAAATGAAATGATAGTGTTTTTAAATCTGCAAGGCTACCCATTAGCACTGGATCTCTAGTGACTACCCCTCAATCCTAGTCTTTCCAAAACCTCGGTTGGAAGATGCCAGCCAGTCTCTTATTTTAAACACCATTTTAACTCTAATAAATATTGTTCACTCTTCAGATTTACTTCATGCCCATCATTTTTGTCTCCCCAACCAAATGTTAAGCACCGTGTGGAAGGGACTGTACATCATAAATCTTCTGAATCCTTGAGATGCCTGGCATAGTGCTGAATACATTCGAACTCATACTTTTTTGGATTGTTCCTAGAGGCAGCAGAGAGATAATCATAATGCATGCTGTATTTAATTCTAATCCATGACACATTTTATAGTTTGACATGTTGGAAGAAGTCCTAAGCTTGGAGTCAGGGCAGCACCGTAGACTTTTCAGACTCTTGGTGTGGCTACTGAGTCACTCCATAACCATGGGTAAGTTGTATCAACTCTATAAATTAGGATAACAATAAATAACAATACCACCTTCTTGCTTATACACAGGGATAATGTGAGAAGAAAATGAGAAGCATTAAAGGACAAATTCAGATTTTTAAAAATCTATAGAAATAAAATGTAGTAGTGTTTTGTTACAGGTGATTTGCATCTTTCATTCAGGATACACCTTAATTTTATCCCTTAGCTTTTTATATTCTTGTCATCAAAAAATCTTTGTTTTCCTTTTAAGGATGAGAAAATGGGGCATCTGGGTGGCTCAGTCGGTTAAATGCCTGCCTTTGGGTCAGATCATGATCCTGGAGTCCCAGGATCCAGTCCCACATCGGGCTCCCTGCTTGGCGGGGAGTCTGCTTCTCCCTCTGACCCTCCCCCCTCTCATGCTCTCTCTCTCTCATTCTCTCTCTCTCAAATAAATAAATAAATATCTTAAAAAAAAAAAAGAAAACGTTCTCCACTCAAGTTAGGTAAGTCATAAGTGAATACTGAGCTCTGAACAGAATGAATCATGGCACAAACCTAATATTTTCCTTAAGTAACTTAGCTCCTGAATCAATTATCAGCATATACTGGTTATTGTTATGACATGTTAGTATGACCTGAACAAGGTGACTATCTTTGAAGAAGTTAACTAGCTTCAATATGGTAATTGTCCTCGTATATCTTCCCCCAAGTAAATGACTTACAATATTGATTTATTTTAAAAGGTAAAATCATTTGGTTTGTGGACGTTACTTACCACTTATTATGCTTGAAAGAGTTAATCCATAAAATCCTAAAATACGCTATGAAGAGGAAATGAATATTATCCTTTTTTGTTTAATACATGTTAAACAATGATCAGTCATTTTTGTCTCATTTAAGATCAATAACTTGGGGCATACCATACCAGTTGGACAAGATCTCAAATTGTGACTAACTGTTAATGAGTGCTTATAAAAACGTGTGTTGCCTCATGACACTACACAGTTGCTGCTTGAATAGGCTTTTTGCATTCCAGTTGTACATAGTTAGTCCATTTGGCTCACCACTTAGTTACCCTTTATTGTTTAGGTCTTAGTGCATTGAAAATCTCTGAGGAGCATGGTAGAAAGTAAATCCTCCTCTTTTAGAACACTGCCTAGCAAAGATAATATTTTCTTTCCTAAATGAGGTTTTCTTAACTTTGGAATTTCATTTTGTGTTTTTTAAACAAATAATGTATAATACTGCAAGGTTACCTTACAAATAGGCCGGCAGGTTTGGCCCTGTTTGCAAAACAAGATACCAGTGTTAGAATTTTAGTCCAAACAGAGTACAAATTGAAATGTATACTCTGCAATTTTTTTTTTTTCTTTTAATATTTAGAAAACCTTGAAAGCTGTAGGGGAACACTTTCTACTTGTAACTTTAGTAGAATGCCCTAAACTAAAAGGCATCTTTTTATGGGTTCTGCCTCTGCTGCTTCTGCTTAATTGTGTGACCTCAAGCAAATCTCTTAATTCTCTGAGCCTTAGGTTTCTCATCTGCAAAATGAAGATAATTATGCCTGCCCTAGCCAAAGGAATGTTCTAAGAATAGCAGCAGAGAGAAATTTTATAAAGGATTAGACATGCAGTTTATAGGTTTATGATAGCAGTCTTCTGTGTAAAAATTAGTTTGGTATTATTTTTATAGTGAACACCAAAAATACCTGTTTTATAATAAACCGTGTAAACAAATAACACTTCCCTAGGTATGCTTTTGTCCAGACAACTGAACAAAGTACAGACATGTCCCTTGCACTCACGGACTTGAATAAGCGAAAGAATATTGACTAGGAACTATAAACAACCAGGCAGAGAGTTAAATGATAAGTACAGTAGAAGGTCTCTTGAGAAGATAGAAACTTTACCTCCTTTAATTTTGATAGAGACATTCTGTGTTAGGAGACAGTGTCTCAGGATCTCTCTTCCCTGTCCTTCCCCAAATACTCATTACTCTTGTTAAATAAGACATTTCCTGGGGTGCCTGTGTGGCTCAGTCGGTTAAGTGTCAGCCTTCGGCTCAGGTCAGGATCCCAGGGTCCTGGGATGGAACCCCGTGTCAGGCTCCCTGCTCAGTGGGGAGTCTCTTCTCCCTCTCCCTCTACCCCTCTCTTTGCTTGTGTGCTCTCTCTCAAGTAAATAAAATCTCTATTAAAAAAAGACATTTCCTGTATTGGGGTGCCTGGCTGGCCCAGTTGAAAGAGCGTGTGACCCTTGATCTCAGGGTCGTGAGTTCGAGCCCCACGTTGGGTGTAGAGATTGCTTAAAATCTTTTTTTTTTTTTTAAAGGACATTTCCTGTATTTGATGATGAGAGTAACACGGGGATGTGAACAGTAGAGGCAGAAAGGAAGGTTGAGAATCACTGATCTAGAAAAAGCCTGATTTCCCAGCATGTCTTTAATTTTAGATTCCCTAACTATTTGAGATTTGGTTTGCCATTTGATTCTATGACTAAGGCAGGGTTAAAACTAAGGATGATTTTTTCCCCCCTTCTTTTTATTATATCTAAATGAGAAGATGGATAGTAGTGGAATCTATTGTGATAATTATTTCACAATATATGTTAATCAAACCATCATGCCTTATGCCTTAAGCTTACACAGTGATGTATGTCAATTATTTCTCAGTAAAACTGGAAAAATAGGGAAGAACAAAGAAGAAATAATTTCCTAATTTTCAAAATGTTTAGATTTGGCTTAAATTCCAGGAATAGGAATAAAGTAGAAACTACTGATACAAATTCTATTTTTCTGACTATGAGGAAGTCAGGGTAGAAAACAGTTTCTGTACAGTGTTGTATCATTCTGAACCACATCTGAATTAAAGGACATTATACATATGAGTGAGAATCGAGGATAAATTACATTTTGGGGTGATGTCTTTTGATATAAAATTTAGGAAAGCTTCTTAAATAATAGCTTTTCTGGATTCCTGATTTATGTCTCTAACATAGCTTTTCCTGTCAGTTCTGAGGTCATTCTGGTGACTTAGATATTTGATACATTATTCTAGAGAACAAGGAGGCTAGTTGTATCACTGTGTGTTTCAAATATTTCTTTCATTCACTTGGTTGGAAATCAGAGTGCATCTTCCCAATGAAGTGATGCTCTCAATGGTGAGAATAGGAATCAGACTGAGATTTAGTTCCTGAAAGAGAGGCAACATGGAATACTGGGGCAGAATATGGTATTTGGAGTCAGAGGGCTTGGTCTTGAGTCCTGGTTGTATTATTCTGTGCAACTGTAGGTAGATTATTAAACCTGTCCAGATTTGTTTCATCTATAAAGTAGGAATAATACTATTTATCCCCCAGGGTAATTGTGAGGAAGTGATAACTTAGCTGTAAATATGGAGTTTTAAGCAGAAGACAGTATATAAATGTCATTTATTATCATCATTTCTTACCGACACTAATGGTGTTTCAACTGTAATAATCATAACTTTCTTTCTGAGGAAAAGTATATCACCTCCTTTGTAGTAGTACTTTCAGTAGCAGAGGTGAGGTAGGGAATATACTCTTCTTTCTAGAAATGTCTACTTCCTTCCGCTGCCTACGACAGCAATTCTTAAACTTTGGCGTGCTTAAGGGTCTTCTGGGAAAGCTTGTGTAAGGTGCAGAATCCCAGTTGCCAGAAATTCTCAATCAGTAGTTCTTGGGTTGAGTCCAGGAATCATCATTCTCAACAAGCCTCACAGGCAATTCCAATGTACATGGTCCTCAAACCACACCTGAGACTATTCTGGTATTTACCTTCCCCCATATTTGATAATGCTAGTCTATGTGACTAGCTTTCCAAGGATCACACTCTCTGTTTGCACATTTAGGTCTACCTTGGGAAGGTGGGAGGGGTTGTTTTTCCAGAAGCCCACCCTGTCTGAGCTCCTTCTTGCTCCAGAGCGTACCCACATCCTTCAACCACACGTTCTCAAAGCATAATCCATGCAACAGCTCCTGAGTTACAAAATCAAAATCTCAGGGAGTGGGGCCTGGAAATCTGATTTTATTTTAATTTAATTTAAATAATTTATTTATTAAAGTTTATTTATTTTTAGTAATCTCTATACCCCAACTTGGGGTTCGAACTCACAACGCCGAAATCTAGAGTCACATGCTCTTCTGACTAAGCCAGCTAGGTGCCCCTGGAAATACGATTTTTAAATATGTTTTCCAGTTGGGTCTTATGTACCCTGGAGTTTGAGAACTGACTTAAAAGTCACTCTTCCCCTGGAGTCTTGGCTTTGCTCCAACTCTCTTGTAGTCATCTGTTCTCTTTACTGAATCCAGATCATTTCTGTGTCTTTATTGCCTCCCATGCCTGTGCCCATCTCTATCCCCACTACCACAGCCAAATTTAGTGTTTTAGTATATAATTCTAGGTGACTATAGCAACTTCTTACTGATCTCCATGCTTCCCTCCAGTCTTGTCTTTAATTACACCTTAGGATCCTGTCCAATCAGGTCCCTTCCCTATTTAAGAGTCGAAATTCTTTAGCTTAGCAGGCAGTTCCTCTTATAGTTTAGCTCATTCCTCTCCTTCTCGTCACACCCTATTGTTCAGCTGTTGTGTTTGCAGTTTCCCAGAAGGGCCATATGCTTTCTCATGCTTCCACAAGGTCTTCTTCCCTGTGTACTGGACTTTGTTAGGTAGAGGATGATCCCAAAGCAATTTCCCCAGTGTCAAAACTGTCTTTTCATTTGCCTGCTTACTTGCTCAAAGGCAAGGACCTTACCTTGCTCTTTTTTTAACCTTGCATCTCTAATATCTCATATGGCCCAGCCATTGTAAGTGTTGTGTACATCTTCTGAATTGAATGAGGTGGGAGATAGTACAGTGGATCTGGGGTGATTGCTTGGAAAGCAAAGCTGGAATGTGAACGAAGAATTAAACTTCAGTATGCATGTACTGAGCAAAAGGAGATGCAGTGCAGGCAGAACAAAGACAGGAGGAGGCACGGTGCAATTTCTGTACTACCAGATTGGTTTACTTAGGAGTGCTTAAATGCATAGGGAGGAAAAACAGGAGATAGGACCAGAAAGAAAAGTAGGGACCAAATTGCAGAGAGTTCTGAATATCAGTCTTAGGAGTGCCTTAAAGAGGGTAGGTTTCTGGGGCGCCTGCGTGGCTCAGTCGTTGAGCGTCTGCCTTCGGCTCAGGTCATGGTCCCGGGGTCCTGGGATCGAGCCCCGCATCGGGCTCCCAGCCTGTTCCCCCTCTGGCTTGTCTCTCCCTGTCAGATAAATAAATAAAATCTTAAAAAAAAAAAAAGTGTAGGTTTCTGCTAGAGGAGAGTTATGGAGAGATGTCCATTAAAACGTAAGTGTTGATGGCTTGGTCTCCTGTTCTCTATCTTCCTCACTCCCCAGTCCATCTTCATTTGGGATGCTACTTCAGTAATGCAGATCAGAAATAAGGACCTGATATAAGGAAGTGGGGGGATATAAAGTAGAAGACATGGGGACATTGTGGAAAAATTGATTCTGTCAGTATTGGCATTGAAAAGGAGAGCGAGAAGTCCAAGGTGACCTGAGATTTTTGTACTTGTGCCTACAAGAAGACTTTCTAAAGATGAAGTTTGGAACAAAGGAGAAACAGATTCTATTCCTAAGATAGTGATTGCTTTTCAGTTCATGAATTTGAGATATTTCAAGGATTTGCATGAGGAGGAATGTGAATATTGCGCATGCAGTCTGAAATACCAGGACCGCCAGAGAGACGGTAGGACTGGGGACATAGGTTTGGTTATAATCTTTATTGAGTTCCTTGTTGAGGCTGTGATTACAGGTTCAGTTGACCAAGAGTAAATACATAATGTGGAAAGAAAGGAGCACTGAGCAGGCACCTTGGTTGAAGAGACAGAGATAGAATGAGTGAGTGAGTGAATGCATGAATGGATGACTAAATAAATATTGGGGAATGGATATTTTTAAGGGGTAATCAGAGGAAGAAGCCTTAGCAAAGGATCTTGAGAAGGAGCAAATGGAGTTGGGGTTATGATCCTACTTTGTAAGGTCTTTTTTTCAGGAAAGACAAAAATTATTTTTAGATAAAACCATTGACATTTTGATCATTTATAGCAAAATTTTGAGGAAGAGAAGACTTACTTCCCATAGAACTGCTCTGATAGTAAGCCTATTTATTTCTATTTATTTATTTATAAAGATTTTATTTATTTATTTGACAGAGAGAGACACAGCGAGAGAAGGAACACAAGCAGGGGGGTGGGAGAGGGAGAAGCAGGCTTCCCGCCAAGCAGGGAGCCCAATGCGGGGCTCGATCCTAGGACCCTGGGGTCATGACCGGAGCCGAAGGCAGACGCTGAATGACTGAGCCACCCAGGCGCCCCTATTTATTTCTACTTAGAGAAGTTGTTCTTGGGTTACTTATTTACTAAAAATGTCCCATACTTAATAATGAAGATGGCTCAAAGATACCTGGCATCACATTATCTTAAAATATTAAGTGCCCACATTTTAATTAGAAGGCAAATCTCTCTTGTTGCCGGGAGATTATTCTTTCTAATGTTCTGCTTATCATTTGTTTTTCGCATTGTGTTGTGGGTCCTTCCATAAAAATATTTTTTTAACATCATAACATGTCCTCCCAAATTGTGCCTTTTCAAACAAAATGGACAGAATTAAAAATCTTCATACCAGAGTACTCTTTGGTGCAACTGACTACACCTTTTTAAAGCTGTGATTGAGGGGTGCCTGGGTGGCTCAGTCGGATAAGCATCTGCCTTCTGCCCAGGTCATGATACCAGCGTCCTGGGATCAAATCCTGCATGGGGCTCCCTGCTCAGCAGGAAGTCTGCTTCTCCCTCTCCCTCTGCCCCTCCCCCTTGCTCGCTCACTCTCTCTCAAATAAATAAATAAAATCTTAAAAAAAAAAGATGTCATTGATCAGTTTAACAATGCAGTTTTGGTTGTTAGTATCTTTTAGAAATATTTGCTTGTTAAAATGCACAGCATTAACTTATTTTAATTTTTCTTAGAGTAAATGAGTAAATATACTTTGGGAAAAATGCTTTTTTAAATAGGTTTCTCTAACTGCCAGAAGATATTGCAACAGCATGTTTCTGCCTGTAAGCAGGTGTGACTCCACTTAAGTGTCTGTTTGCATTAGGTTTGTGAGTGAAAATCTGGGTAGTTTGCTTGGCTGCTGAAATAAATCAGTAGGTAGCTTGGGTAGTTTGTACACAGGCCCTCTCTGTATAATTCCAACGGACAATAGCTCTAGCCACTTATTGAGAGAATAGTCCTCTGTTTGGGATGATCCGGACTCATTTTATATTCAGTGTTTGGATGAAAATGGAATTGTTTATTTTCGCAGATGTCACTTGTTAAAGATTCCAGCGGTAACAAAGTGGGAGAGGGACTCAAATATTATTTCTTGACTATAAAAAGCTTATATTGTGGGCGCCTGGGTGGCTCAGTTGGTTAAGCGACTACCTTCGGCTCAGGTCATGATCCTGGAGTCCCGGGATTGAGTCCCATATCGGGCTCCCTGCTCGGCAGGGAGTCTGCTCCCTCTGACCTTCCTCCCTCTCATGCTCTCTGTATCTCATTCTCTCTGTCTCAAATAAATAAATAAAATCTTTAAAAAAAAAAAAAAAAGCTTATATTGTAAGTTTATTGAGTAAGAGGACCAGTTTGAGTATTTCTTTCCTTCTTTTTTTAAGATTTTGTTCTTTTATTTGACAGAGAGAGACAGCAAGAGAGGGAACACAAGCAGGGGGAGTGGGAAAGGGAGAAGCAGGCTTCCCGCGGAGCAGGGAGCCTGATGCAGGGCTTGATCCCAGGACACTGGGATCATGACCTGAGCCGAAGGCAGATGCTTAATGACTGAGCCACCCAGGCTCCCCAGTTTGAGTATTTCTCATGTATATTTTCACTTCTCTCAGTTTGGTATTGATTCTTTAAGGACTTATGATTAATATAGAGTGAATGGGAGGAAGATGGAGTAGACTTTGGGGAAGAAAATTATTTTAGCTTGTAGTAGATACCCCACTTTATGCTTTAGGTATCTTTTTGTTTTGTTTGTTTGGTTTTGGTTTGGTTTTTGAAAGAGAGAGAGAGCATGTGAATGTGTGCGCATGAGGGGAGGGAGGGACAGAGGGAGGGAGAGAATCCCTAGTGGACTCTGTGCCCAGTGTGAAGCCCTACCCAGAGATCATGACCTGAGCTGAAATCAAGAGTCAGAAACTCAACCTACTGAGCCACCCAGGTGCCCTATTTTTTTTTTCTCCTTTTCTTTTTCTTTTGTTTTTTGTTGTTTTGGTTTTGGGGTTTTTTTAGTGTTTTTTTTTTTTAATTTACTTTTTTTTAGTAATTTCTACACCCAGTATGTGGCTCAAACTCATGATCCTAAGATTAAGAGTTGCTCGCTCTTCTGGCTAAGCCAGCCAGGTGCCCCTTGCTTTAGGTATCTTTTAATTAGAATTTTATATAGTAAAAAATCAAATATTGGTAACTCAGATATGTATTTGATATATGTATGTATATAAAGTATTTTAGAACCCTAGAGTACTATTTTACTTAAAGGAGACTTGTCCTGAATTTTTTGTGAAAAATCATAAATGTTGGTAGCTAATCTGTAATTAGCTATATTAGACAAATGGTTTCCTAAAAAGAAGTAAGCCTATAGTAACTTTTGTTTTATATTTTTCCTTAAATGACAGTAAAACCAGTTTTACTATCAGAATGCACTTCAAAAGTATTTCTAGGCTATTTATATGACCAGCTCATTTTGTGAAATAATAAAATACATAAAAATAGTAAGACTCAGTGACTTAATCCAAATAAGGTATTTCTGAGAGTAGTGGACATTCAAACTTATTACTTCTTTATCACACTAAAAAAAGTTTGTGGATTTGAAAGTTTGAAGTCACTAGAACTCAGTATTGATATCCTGGATGACATATTAGTGGTGGTCTAAATGTGATATTAAGTTGATTATAGCAAGAGTATTTTTTTTTAAGACTTTATTTTTTTGACAGAGAGTGGGACAGAGAGCAGGAGAGAAAGTGAGAGAAAGCACAAGCAGGGGGAGCACCAGAGGGAGAGGGAGAAGCAGACTCCCCCCTGAGCAAGGAGCCAGATGCAGGACTCAGTCCTAGGACCCTGGGATCATGACCTGAGCCGAAGGCAGATACTTAACCGATTGAGCCCCCCAGGCAGCCCACAAGAGTATTTTTTAATTCCCTTTTTGAAAAGAAAAATGGCAGTGTTTTCTATTCTTTTTAAAATAATAACCACCTGGATAAAAAGGCAAAGCAAATTTTTATAGGCCATATTAGGAACATTTGCTTCAATATCCACGTAATTATATACTTGATTCAAGAAAGGGACAATTAGGGACATTTGGCTGGCTCAGTTGGTGGAGTGGTCACTCTTGATCTTGGGGTAGTGAGTTCAAGCCTCATGTTGAGTGTGAAGCCTACTTAAAATAAAAATTAAATATATGTATATTAAAAAAAAATAAGGGACAGTTATTCTTTACTGTGAGTTTTTACCTCTGATAAAATTCCTGTTATTTTTACTCTTTTGTTGAAATGGGACCAGAATTTATGTGTAAATATAATGTGATGAGAATTTGCAAGTTCATTAGACATTTCCTGATGTTTATAAAATAATATGTTAAAAAATATGTATATTCAGGGGAGCCTGGCTGGCTCAGTTGGTAGAGGGTGCAACTCTTGATCTTGGGGTTATGAGTTCAAGCCCCACATTGGCGTAGAGGTTACTTTAAAAAATATTTACATATCTATATCTATATTCAGTCAGGAATTGGAGACAACCAAATTGTCAAATAATAAGAAATAGGTTAAGTAAGTGACTGTACTACTCTGAGAGAATATAATGTAGTCAATAAAAACAAGCTTTCAAAATATATATTAATATGAAAAAAATAATGACAAGTTATAAAGCAACATGTACAGAAAAAAACGCAAAGTTTTATAAATATACTTAAAAGGCTGAAAATTATAGAATCTGAGTGATGGACTTTTCTTTTTTTCTTTATCTGTATTATAACATTTCTCTAATAAGAATATTTAGATATAAATGCTCATATTATTTTAAATCTATAAAATTGATCAGTAAAGTTATTTTTCATCTACAAAGGTAATTCCTATCATAAGAAAACCGTATAATCTAGTATACCATTGTTAATACACAGTAGGGAAAAGTATTAAAGGGAAAGAACCACTGTAGTTGCAAAACTAAGCAGTAAGAAGATGAACAAAGTTACAGACTGCTGGACAGAATACAAAAGGGTTTTCCATGTAAAGTTTGAACTCTGTCTTCTCCTCTGTCCCATTTCATATTTATCCACTTGAAAGGTTGAGTCCTAAAAGTGTTCTGTAAAATACTTTTAAACATGTAAATGTACTTTTAACATTTAAAAATAGGATTTGAGCTTATTCTACAAGATTTTTAATATTCTATTCTTCTAAGATATGTAAAGTCTTTATTCCTATTTTAAGTCTTTTTAACCCTTGCACGTGATTCTCTAGCAACTGAGTTAGACACCAATGCCAGAGAAAGGCATTGTAAGAGAAAACCCAAAACAACTATGGGCCAAAAGCTCTCACTGAATTTAGACACAAAAATTTCAACAAAATATTAGCATATTGTATTCACCAATAAGTAAAAATACAATACATCACAGACAAGTGGGGCTTATCTCAGGAATGCAATGCTCATTGTTTGGAAGATTCAATGCTCTTGAGAGGTCAGTTCTCCCCCAATGTTATTCATAGTTTCAGTGTAATCCTAATCACAATCATAGCTTTTTTATCAAAATCAACAAACCAAAATGTTTATGGAAAAGCAAAGGAACTAGAATAGTCAAAACAATTTTGAAAAAGAACAGAGTTGGAGGATGCACAGTACTAATTTCAAGACCCTAAAGCAACACTAATCAAGACAAGGTGGTATGGGTGAAAGAGTACTACAGATTAATGTGATAGAATGGACGCACACATACTAAATTTTTGACAAGGATACAAATGCAATGTAGTGGTGTTGGAACGTGGACATCCATATTTAATTTATTTTTAATTTTTTAAAAGATCTTATTTATTTGACACACAGAGAGAGAGTGCGTGCACAGGCAGAGGGAGTGGCAGGCAGGACTTGATCCCAGGACTCTGGGATCATGACCTGAGCCAAAGGCAGCCACTTAACCAACAAGCCACCCAGGCGTCACCCATATTTAATTTAAAATGAACCTCTACTAGTGTTTTGCACCATGTAGAAAAATTAATTCAAAATGGATCATAGATTTAATGTAAAACCTAAAATTACTAAACTTCTAAGTCAAAAATATAGGTAAACATCTTCATGATTCTTCAAAGGCTTCTTAGATTTGACACAAAATGCAAGGTCTATAAAAAAAATTGAATAAGTAAGCTCTACGCGTCTTTCTATAAAAATGAGTTGTTCTTCATTGAAATTACAAAATTTTTCTCTTAGAAAAGCACTGTTAAGATAATGAAGAAAAGATAATGAAAATAAAAGCACAGATTGGGAGAATATATTTGCAAAACACATTATCAAGAATATATACAGAACCCTCCTCATATCTTAATAATTAGAAAATGAACAACTCAATTGAAAACAACAGGCAAAAGATTTGAATAGACACTAAGGAAAATACATGATGGCAAGTAAGCACATGAAAAGATGTTCAACATTATTAATTATTAAGGAGATGCAAATTAAAACCGTAATGAGATAATATTATACACTTATTCTAATGGCTAAAATAAATATTTACCATTTCAAATACTAGAAATGATGTGGAAAAACTGGATCTTTATACATGGTTAGTGGGAATGGAAAATGGTATAGCCACTTTGAAAAAGTATTAGTTTTTTTTTTTTTTTTTAAGATTTTATTTATTTATTTGAGAGAGAGAGAGAGCACAAGTTCAGGGAGCAGCAGGAGAGGGAGAAGAAGCAGGCTCCCCGTTGAGCAGGTAGCCTGATGTGGGACTCAATCCTAGGATCATGGTAAAATGACCTGAGCCGAAGGCAGACACTTAACCAAATGAGCCACCCAGGTGCCCCCAAAAAGCATTAATTTCTTATAAAATTAAGCAGAGGGGCACCTGGGTGGCTAGGTGGGCTGAGCATCCAGCTCTTGGTTTCAGCTCAGGTCATGGTCTTGGGCTCTGGAATGGAGCTCTGTGTCTGGCTCCGTGCTCAGCAGGGAGTCGGCTTGAGATTCTCTCCCTCTGCCCCACCCCCTGCTCGTGCTCATGTTCTCTCTCTCTCTCAAATAAATAAATACATCTTAAAAAAAAAAACAAAACAAAAAGAGGGGCGCCTAGGTGACTCAGTTGTTGGGCATCTGCCTTTGGCTCAGGTCATGATCCCAGGGTCCTGGGATCGAGCCCCGCATCGGGCTCCCTGCTCGGTGGGAGGCCTGCTTCTCCCTCTCCCACTCCCCTTGCTTGTGTTCCTTCTCTCGCTGTGTCTCTCTCTGTCAAATAAATAAATAAAATCTTAATTAAAAAAAAAAGAAAAAAAGTTAAGCAAAAAACTGTCACAGGGACAGCTTGGGTAGGCTTTTGACTCTTCAGCTCAGGTCATGATCTTAGTTAGGGTCATGAAATTGAGCCCTGCATCAGGCTCCATGCTCAGTGCAGAGTCTGCTTGAAATTCTCTCTCCCTCTTCCTTTGCCCCTCCCCCTGCTTATGAAGGAATGTGCTCTCTCTCTCAAATAAATAAATAAATAAATAAAAATTTTAAAGCAAAAAAAAAAGGTTACACAATCCAACAATATTATTCTTAGGTATTAACCTAAAAGAAATAAAAAATGTCTACACAAAAACTCGTATGCTAATATTACTACCCAAAACTAGAAACAACTCAGAATGTCCTTCAAATGGTGAATGAATAAATGTTATTATAGCACATCTATACAGTGGAGTGCCATTCACCAATAAAAAGGCATGAGCTCTGCAAATAGCTGTATACTTTATCCATATTCCATTTATATGACATTCTAAAAAAGGCAAAAGTATAAGAACATCGGGCTCCCTGCTCCGCGGGAAGCCTGCTTCTCCCTCTCCCACTCCCCTGCCTGTGTTCCCTCTCTTGCTGTGTCTCTCTCTGTCAAGTAAATAAATAAAATCTTAAAAAAAAAAAAATCAGCATTGCCTGGGGACTGGTAGAAGGGATTGACAACAAAGGGCCATGAGACAACTTTTTAGAGTAATGAAAATATTCTATATTTTGGTTGTCAGATTCATACAACTATACATCTAAAATGGGCAAATTTTATTATATGTATATATAATATATGCATTGTACCTCAAAACTGACTTCAGCTGGTAACCATTTTATTCTTATTTTTTTAATTATTTTTTTGAGTTTATTTAGTTATTTTTGTAATCTCTACACTCAATGTGGGGCTCCAACTCATGACCCTGGGATCAAGAGTCACATGTCCTTCTGACTGAGCCAGCCAGGCACCCCCAGCTGGTAACTTTTTTTTTTTAAGATTTTATTTATTTATTTATTTATTTATTTATTTATTTATTTATTTATTTAGTGCAAGTTGGGGGAGAGGGAGAGGGAGATAGAGAATCTCAAGCAGACTCCACACTGAGCACAGAGCCCAACGTGTGGCTCTGTCTCATGACCCTGAGATCATGACCTGAGCTGAAATCAAGAGTGGGACACTCAACTGACTGAGCCACCCAGGTACCCCCTAGCTGGTAACCTTTTTAAAAAATTTAATGAATGTACAAAGAATGATACGAGTTAACATTTACAATGATTGATTCAGGAGCACCTGGCTGGCTCAGTCAGTAGAGCATGCGACCCCTGATACCAGGGTTGTGAGTTCAAGCCCTGCATTAGGCGTAGAGCGAGCTTACTTAACTTACCAAATAAATAAGTGAATAGATAAAATAATTGATTCAGGCAAAGGGTCTTGAATGGGTGCTAAACCATGAGATGAAATGTATTGTGGAACAGTATATTGGCATGACCCGCATAGGTTATTGGTAATCTTTATAATTGGAGGAGATTAGAGGAGTCACCATCTTAACCAAATCAAATTTCATATCCCTGACTAGGTGAGAACTGGACATTTTGTGCCTCCTGTGGGGGAGTAATATGAAGTGTGCAGCAGTAGCAAATATGAACTACTCTTATCAAAAAAATGTTACACCTGGATCTAAGCAAGCCTTTAAACCTAACTTCTATTTTATGGAAGTATGATAAAGCAACGAGTTAAATTATACCGTGAATAAACAATCAGACATACGCAGAATGTGGGATGTTTTCAAAGACCACTTGCCTGCTATTTTCAAAAATATTAGTACAGTAGAGGATAAAAGAGGGAAATCCTGGGACGCCTGGGTGTCTCAGTCAGTTAAGCGTCTGACTCTTGATTTTGGCTCAGGTCGTGATCTTAGGATTGTGAGATCGAGCCCTCTGTCATTGGGCTTTGTGCTGGGCATGAAGCCTGCTTCAGGTTCTCTCTCTCTCCTTTCCCTCTACCCCTCCCCGTTAATCTCTGTCTCTTAAAAAAAAGAAAAAAAAAAAAGAAATCCTTTTAGAACAGAAGAAAGATAACCATTGAACAGTACTTGAATACTGATTTAGAGGGCAGGGGGCAGGTGAGGAAATTTCAGTGTAGATTGGCTATAGTCAATGACATAGAGAGTTATTTTTCATTTTTTCTGAAGTGTAACAGTAGTGTGGTTAATTAAGAGAAAGTATTTCTAGGATAAATGTGATTAAGAGGTAAAGCATCCTGGGCGCCTGGGTGGCTCAGTTGGTTAAACGACTGCCTTCGGCTCAGGTCATGATCCTGGGGTCCTGGGATCGAGTCCCGCATCGGGCTCCCTGCTCAGCGGGGAGTCTGCTTCTCCCTCTGACCCTCCTCCCCTCATGCTCTCTCTGTCTCATTCTCTCTCTCAAATAAATAAATAAAATCTTTAAAAAAAAAAAAAAAGAGGTAAAGCATCCTGATGTCTGCAGCTTAGTTTAAGTGTACACACACATAGAAAACAGATAGGTTAAAAAATGTTAAGAGCTGTTTCTAGATAACGTGTATATGGCTATGCATTAGTATTGTTTTAACTTCTTTCTGCATGTTTGAAATTTTTCATAGTAGGGGTGGATGTTTTTAGAACTCGGTTAAGAGAAATACTACTTATGATGACCTTATTATATGTGGTGCATTCCTGTAGATCCTATTAATATCAGGCATCTGTACCTACATTGTACCCCCGAGAACAACTTTTACCGAACTGTGTTTTACATTATGTAACACCAGACTACTTGGAGAACCCTGGTAGAAAACAGCTCTGTAAAATGCTTTATAGTAAGGGTGTTGTTGAGAGCATGGCTTACTGTATCATATGGGGTCCTTTCAGGGAAAGACCAGATTTTGGGTTTCGGTAACCAGAATAGTTGTACTACTTCCAAGAAATTGGATTTTGGGCATGTTACAGGCATTGAAGCAGGTAAGGGAATGGAGCTCATGTTTTACTGGCTGCTAGAAAGCTTGGATTTCACTCGTGGTCCATCTCTAGCAAGTACACTTTCCAGCTGCACTCCTGAGTGCTTCATCATTTTCCTTGCCTACCTTCATTTTCCCTTAAATATGATCCCCTCATCTGTTTTTGGCTGTATTGATTTTGTTTTTTTTAAAGGTTTTATTTATTTATTTGTCAGAGAGGGAGCACAAGCTGGGGGAGCGACAGGCAGAGGGAGAAGCAGGCTCCTTGCTGAGCAGGGAGCCAGACACGGGGCTCCATCCCAGGACCCGGGGATCATGACCTGAGCCAAAGGCAGATGCTTAACCGACTGAGCCACCCAAGTGTCCTGGTTGTATTGATTTTGAAGATACTTTATGCCCAACCTTGTTCTGGCCATATTAAAAGGATTTAAAACAAAATAGTTTATGATTTGAAAGTCACAACCTAAAAGAGATTTTGGGGGCGCCTAGGTGGCTCAGTGGGTTAAGCGACTACCTTTGGCTCAGGTCATGATCCCGGAGTCCTGGGATCAAGTCCCACCTCAGGCTCCCAGCTCAGTGGGGAGCCTGCTTCTCCCTCTGACCCTCTCCCCTCTCATGCTGTTTCTCTCTCTCTCTCTCTCAAATAAATAAATAAATAAAATCTTAAAAAAAAAAGACAGATTTTTAATGTTATTATTATTAATCATGTAAGTTCTTGCTCCCAAATCTAGAGATCCTTTATCCTCTAACCAAATTTAGAATAAGGGAATATTAATAGAAAATTCAAAAAATATGTACCTTTAAGTATAAATAGGATATAAAAATCCTATTTTCTGGAGTAATACTGTTGTAGCTATATTAGCTCGAAAACCTTATTTTGGGGGAAGGGGTAATGCAGGGGGAAGAACAAGGCCATTTCTTGGATATGGATTTTCAGCAGCAGTTAGAATTGGCATTTTCCTTGACTTTAATTTAGTTTTTTAATTCTTTTTTTTTCAATTAATGAAGGGAAGTAAAATATGCCATTGTTTACCATTAGCATTTCTGAAAGAAATATGTACCAAAAAAAAAATCCTAATGAAAAATTATTAGTTGTTCTTGAGTGGTATTCAAATTCCTTTCCCCCATAATAGTATCTTCCTTCTGTTAAAGGGTACTTTATATTTTATAAAGTATTTTTCAGTATCAGCCTGTTGATACAGATATTATATTTGCAGTTTGCCTCTTGGGTGGTAAAGTCCTCATCTAATTTCTTCTTGAGATTGCTGTATTACATTTTAAAAGATGCCTTGTCTGACAACAGAATGTTTACAGGTGGAATAACAACGTTTACTATAAAATATGTGGTATGAATCAATGATGGCTAAGACTTTACATATATATTAAGTAAGAGTGTCTTTTGATACACCCTAAGTTTATTCTAACTTAAAAGAAAGTGTTCAATTTATAAATAAGATTTTCTTCTTTAGCTAAGATTCCTAAGTTCAGTGGAATTGTCTCTGAAGTTTTTTCCCTTTAAAGGTTTGCAAAGTAGCTTCTTAAACAAAATGATCTTTAAAGGCTTTTTTGTACTTATAAAACTAAGTTTTGATTTTATATTTGGACATGCTTAAATCTTAACCTTAATAACCTATGCTTTCTACCAGGAAGATTATGCTAAAATTAATTGCAAAAACAAGGTTAGTTGTAAACATAGGTGTGAGTAAGGCAAGATTGCCATCTTCTTTGCTCCGGGCAGAATAATTCCTAGAACTAGGATTTAGCTTTCATTGCTTACATCACTTGGAATTCACTTTTTCTAGTTTGCCAAAATACAGTAAGACAAGGTGCACAATTTTCTTTCTTTTTGCAACTCTTTTCAAGTGAAAGTACCATTCATTTTCATTCTTACTCTCATTCATTTCTTAACACATGAAAATCAAGTTCAGTTTTGTAGTAGTGCCTGTTAGTCATGTGAACTTTCTGCAACATCTCCATTTATACGGTTTCACACATCACTCATAGGACAAGTTTCCACAAAGACCTGTTTTGTTCCATTGTCCAATCCACCCTGAAGAAACCAGTTTCCAAGCTATGTGCAGCTTTGTAAATCAAGATGAACTGGTCAGAAATTGGATACAGAAACAGAAAGAAACCAAATAATGCTTCCCAGTTAACAAGCAGAGTTTGTTATATATAATAAAATTGCAAGTAACAAAATGTTTTGCCTTCTAAGAATATTCTATTAAGAAAGTTCATATCACATTCATATTGTAATCATAGTTCAAGTCATTTGTTTGTTTCCATTACTGTTAGAGGTAGGAAAATATAAGTAATGCTTTTTGTAAGATACTCTAGGCAACAGACGGCAGTGAGAACAAATGATGAAATGTGAATTTTAGTTCTGGGTATTTCTTAGCAAGTCTTATGTGAGATAGCTATGTATCAAGTTTGATGAGAAGAGGAGTTTGGTATTGGACACAGATTTCCTTCTTTCTGGCAACATTTAGCAGTAGCAAGGAATGTAGTGTCGTGTGGAATTTATTTTTCCAGGGATTCTCCATCTAGGTCAGGGGGAAAGGAATACCCATACACAATTCCTAGGTAACAATATGTTTTTCACCATAGTGGTAAAATCAAATATAATGTATTCACAGCTTAATTTGTGGCTTTTGTAAAGACGCTTGAAATATTTTCTCCATGAGTAAATGTTTTGTCAAATTATTTTACCTTCTTTAGAACTTTAAAGAATATAAAGCACTGTTCCAAAGTTTTGGTTTTTTTTTTCTTTCCCAATGATCTTTAAACTTCGTGCTTTTAACTTAGCATCTGATAACCTCCCAAAGAATCTGCATCTTTTGTGATCCTTTTCTTTCTCCTCCTGAGAAATTAAAAAAGGAAACAAAGGAAGCAAAGAAAACATAAAATGTCCTCTACTCGTTATTCCAACAATAGGCAAACACCAGGCTTCCATAGCCAAAGTAAGTTAGAGAATTCTCAGAGTACTTAGTGCAAATAAATAGTCTGGGTCCTGAATCACATGAATATGTTATAGAGTGTAAAACTGTTGGGGAGAACACATGATACATTTGAATTTTTTTCATCCTCCTAATTTCCCAACACGTTCTGAGAAGAAAATCATAATAAATATGGGGTGTTTTTTCCCCCATAAAGCCCTTTCCCACCACAGATATTCCCATGCACACATTTATTTTCTGTTTTGAAGAAGTCAGATTAGTAAGGCAACTTTTCTGAAACATTTCTTCTTTACTTGAGAATAGAAAAGTATTAAATTGAAGAATTAAATGCCTTTGTGCTTCCAGCTGCTTTTCCCTGACACTTCTTTCTTAGGTGTCATGGTCTCCGCTCTCCCCTGCAGACTGACAGTTTAGGACTATAATTTCTCAGTGTATTTTCTTATTTCTCATTTGGTAAGATTTGAATTGTTGGAAACAGTAGTCTTAAAATATGCATTAGGTTTTCTTCTTTATTATTGCATTTTTATTGAGGTATAACCCACATACCGTAAAAGGCAGATATCTTAACTGTACAAATTTGAGTTTTAACATTTGCACGCATCAGAATCAATGGGAAGGGCTTTCTAAAATATTCCTGCCAAGAGGTTAAAAAGTTTCTTGGATGATTCTGAGCTACACCTAGTTAAGAATCTTTGCCTTTGTAAAGAACCAACTTGAGTAATACACATAAAAATACGTGGTGTATCATAAAATGTTATGCAGATTAAATTTAGGTTATTATTTTAAAAAACTTAAATTTCTCATGTGCCTTTTTCATGGGGTTTGCAATGCTGGTTCACAGGTGAAATTCTTACTTTGTTTTTCTGTTTGTTTTTAAGAAAATTAATGCAAAACTTCATGATGGAGTTTGTCAGCACTGTAAAGAAGTTCTTGAATGGCGTGTAAAATATAGCAAATATAAACCATTGTCAAAGCCTAAAAAGTGGTGAGTTATGTTTCTTAATTATCTTACCAATAATATATGTATGATAGTTTATTATTTCATTCCCTGATACTCAAAATTGCATTCAACTAAATATTAAGGTAGATGGAGAAAAAATCCCATTCTCCCATGTAGAATTTCATCTTACATGCTGATTCCTGCTTTATAAAATGGATTCATCCTTTCCCATCCCATTCTTTATTTTCTTTTAAAGATTTTATTTATTTATGTGTCAGAGAGAGAGAGAGAGCAGGGGGTGGGGAGAGTGAGTGAGAGAGACAAAGAGCACAAGCAGGGGGAGGGGCAGAGGGAGAGGGAGAAGCAGACTCCCTGCTGAGCAGGAAGCCCGACCCTAAGATCATGACTGAGCTGAAGGCAGATGCTTAACCAACTGAGCCACGCAGGTGCCCCTTTTCAGTCTTTTTTTCATATTCTTTAGCATTTCCTTGCAAAAGAAGATACTTTTAAACAAATCTGATGAGTTTTATGCTCACTGGCCCAAATTAGCCGTAGGGAACTTTGGCAACTGTTGGTGCTATCCAAGGCTAGATTTCCATGAACAAATTAACTGTGTTTTCTGCTGTATTCTCTGTAGCTGGTTGTGCTATGTATAAGCCATGTAGTTTTAGTTTATAGGCCTATTATATTATATGTAGCTTTCTAGGGGCACCTGGCTGGCTCAGTTGGTGGAGAATGCGAATCTTGATCTTGAGGTTGTGAGTTAGAGCCCCGTATTGGGTGTAGAGACTCCCTAAAAAATAAAAATCTTTGTAAAAAAGCGATTCCTGGGCGCCTGGGTGGCTCAGTCGTTAAGCGTCTGCCTTCAGCTCAGGTCATGATCCCAGGGTCCTGGGATCGAGCCCCGCATCGGGCTCCCTGATCAGCGGGAAGCCTGCTTCTCCCTCTCCCACTCCCTCTGCTTGTGTTCCCTCTCTCGCTGTGTCTCTCTGTCAAATAAATAAAATCTTTAAAAAAAAAATAAATAAATAAAAAAGCGATTCCTCTCTAAATGTTGGTATAACTTTGGGTGCCTGGCTGGCTCAGTCAGAAGAGCATGGGACTCTTGATCTCGGGGTCATGAGTTCAAGCCCCATGTTGGGTGCAGGAATTACTCAAAATAAATATATTCAAAAATTTAAAAAAACTCTTAAAAAAAAAAAAAAGAATGGTTGGATGTGGACACCTAGACTCAAAGGTCAGCAACTCTGTCCTGTCTTGGAGTCATTGAAGTCCTTGGAGTCAAGAAAGCTCATGATAATGTTGCCACTACCTAGGTAGTACAGTGACCCAGAGCTCTTTGAGAAACTTGAGGTAGGTCAAGGAAATGAAGCCTCAGGAGCTGCTATTCCCCATCACCCTAAGGCAGATGAGGTTAGCCACAGAATAGCTCACGATGAGTGCAAAATGAAGGAAACTTAATATTGTACAAATTTCCAATTACAGATAACAAGACATTCAAGCCTAAAGGAAGATCTTTAGTAATAAAGAAGCCCAAGCTAATGTGGAACAAATGATTATTCATGAGAGATCAAGAAACTGCTAGGTTTAAAAAAAAATTTTTTTTATTAACATATAATGTATTTTTTAAATTTTATTTTATTATTTTATGTTAGTCACCATACATTACATCATTAGTTTTTGATGTAGTGTTCCATGATTCATTGTTTGCATATAACTCCCAGTGTCCATGCAGAACGTGCCCTCTTTAATACCCATCACCAGGCTAACCCATCCCCCCCACCCCCCTCCCCTCTAGAACCCTCAGTTTGTTTCTCAGAGTCCATAGTCTCTCATCGTTCGTGTCCCCCTCTGATTTCCCCCCTTCATTCTTCCCCTCCTGCTATCTTCTTTTATTTTAAACATATAATGTATTATTTGTTTCAGAGGTACAGGTCTGTGATTCATCAGTCTTACACGATTCACAGCGCTCGCCATAGTACTTACCCTCCCCAATGTCCATTACCCAGCCACCCCATCCCTCCTACCCCCCACCACTCCAGCAACCCTCAGTTTGTTTCCTGAGATTAAGAGTCTCTTATGGTTTGTCTCCCTCTCCGGTTTCATCTTGTTTCATTTTTCCTTCCCTTCCCCTATGATCCTCTGTCTCGTTTCTCAAATTCATTGTATCAGTGAGATCATATGATACTTGTCTTTCTCTGGTTGACTTATTTCGCTTAGCCTAATACCCTTTAGTTCCATCCACGTCATTGCAAATGGCAAGATTTCATTTTTTGATGGTTGCATAATATTCCATTTTATGTATATACCACATCTTTTTTTTTTTTTTTTAAGATTTTATTTATTTATTTGACAGAGAGAGACACAGCGAGAGAGGGAACACAAGCAGGGGGAGTGGGAGAGGGAGAAGCAGGCCTCCTACGGAGCAGGGAGCCTGATGTGGGGCTTGACCCCAGGATCCTGGGAACATGACCTGAGCCGAAGGCAGATGCTTAACAGCTGAGCCACTCAGGCGCCCCTATACCACATCTTCTTTATCCATTCATCTGTTGATGGACATCTAGGCTCTTTCCATAGTTTGGCTATTGTGGACATTGCTGCTATAAACATCGAGGTGCATGTACCCCTTTGGATCACTACATTTGTACCTTTGGGGTAAATACCCAGTAGTGCAATTGCTGGGTCATAGGGTAGCTCTATTTTCAACTTTCTGAGGAACCTCCATACTGTTTTCCAGAGTGGCTGCACCAGCTTGCATTCCCACCAACAGTGTAGGGGGTTCCCCTTTCTCTGCATCCCCGCCAACATCTGTCGTTTCCTGACTTGTTAATTTTAGCCATTCTGACTGGTGTGAGGTGGTATCTCATTGAGGTTTTGATTTGGATTTCCCTGATGCCGAGCTATGTTGAGCACTTTTTCCTGTGTCTGTTGGCCATTTGGATGTCTTCTTTGCAGAAATGTCTGTTCATGTGTCTACCCATTTCTTGATTGGATTCTTTGTTCTTTGGGTGTTGAGTTTGATAAGTTCTTTATAGATACTGGATACTGGCCCTTTATCTGATATGTCATTTGCAAATATCTTCTCCCATTCTGTCAGTTGTCTTTTGGTTTTGTTGACCGTTTCCTTTGCTTTGCAAAAGCTTTTTATCTTGATGAAGTCCCAATAGTTCATTTTTGCCCTTCCTTTCCTTGCCTTTGGTGATATTTCTAGGAAGAAGTTGCTGCGGCGAGGTTGAAGAGGTTGCTGGCTGTGTTCTCCTCTAGGATTTTGATGGATTCCTGTCTCACATTTAGGTCTTTCATCCATTTTGAGTCTATTTTTGTGTGTGGTGTAAGGAAATGGTCCAGTTTCATTCTTCTGCATGTGGCTGTCCAATTTGCCCAACACCATTTGTTGAAGAGACGGTCTTTTTTCCATTGGACATTCTTTCCTGCTTTGTCGAAGATGAGTTGACCATAGAGTTGAGGGTCCATTTCTGGGCTCTCTATTCTGTTCCATTGATCTGTGTGTCTGTTTTTGTGCCAGTACCATACTGTCTTGATGACTACAGCTTTGTAATATAGCTTGAAGTCTGGAATTGTGATGCCACCAGCTTTGCTTTTCTTTTTCAACATTCCTCTGGCTATGCGGGGTCTTTTCTGGTTCCATACAAATTTTAGGATTATTTGTTCCATTTCTTTGAAAAAAGTTGATGGTATTTTGATAGGGATTGCATTAAATGTGTAGATTGCTCTAGGTAACATAGACATTTTCACAATATTTGTTCTTCCAGTCCATGAGCATGGAACGTTTTTCCATTTCTTTGTGTCTTCCTCAATTTCTTTCATGAGTATTCTATAGTTTTCTGAGTACAGATCCTTTGCCTCTTTGGTTAGATTTATTCCTAGGTATCTTCTGGTTTTGGGTGCAATTGTAAATGGGATTGACTCCTTAATTTCTCTTTCTTCTGTCTTGTTGTTGGTGTATAGAAATGCAATTGATTTCTGTGCATTGATTTTATATCCTGCCACTTTCCTAAATTCCTGTATGAGTTCTGGCAGTTTTGGGGGGAGTCTTTTGGGTTTTCCACATAAAGTATCATATCGTCTGCAAAAAGTGAGAGTTTCACTTCTTCTTTGCCGATTCGGATGCCTTTTATTTCTTTCTGTTGTCTGACTGCTGAGGCTAGGACTTCCAATACTATGTTGAATAGCAGTGGTGATAGTGGACATCACTGCCGCGTTCCTGACCTTAGGGGGAAAGCTCTCAGTTTTTCCCCATTGAGTATGATATTCGCTGTGAGTTTTTCATAGATAGCTTTTATGATATTGAGGTATGTACCCTCTATCCCTACACTGTGAAGAGTTTTAATCAAGAAAGAATGCTGTAATTAAAAAAAAAAAAAAGAAAGAAAGAAAGAATGCTGTACTTTGTCAAATGCTTTTTCTGCATCTATTGAGAGGATCATACAGTTCTTGTTCTTTCTTTTATTAATGTATTGTATCACATTGATTGATTTGTGGATGTTGAACCAACCTTGCAGCCCAGGAATAAATCCCACTTGGTCGTGGTGAAAGGAAAACTGCTAGTTAAACCAAGGTCTGAACATGTTACTGAGGACATCACCTGCCTGGCCTAGAATATCATGAATTTCAAATTACACTGAACACATGGCACATTAGGCATATTGTAAAGCCTTAGCTTTCAAAGTCTAATCCAGGATTGGGAGTGTCACAGAAAGTAAAACTCACCTATATCCACGTTGCATTCTTTGCATATTAATCCGTTACTAACATTGTAAGGGATTTAAGTGCATTGATGAAAGATGCTGATGGTAACATAACTTTTTCAGAAACTTTGAATGTTTTACTCAAGCTAATCTTGCTTAGAAGTTAAATTTGTCCTTTGTCAGGATTTGTATGAGAAGTTTTCTTTGACACCATGAATATTGTCATTGATTAAAATGTTGAGTATTATTTTACTTGTCTAGCTGTCTCTTGCCACAGATTATGTAGCCAAATGATGTACATAAGGAAAAGTTCAACAGAACATAAAATGTAAGAGGAGGAAGGGCTATTTATAGGTGACATTTCTTTTGGAATGAAGTAATATTCTGAATATTGGGAAAATTGAAGCTCTTTTATCTTATTTGTTAGGCTTGTAATCATCAAAACCACAGATGATTAGCAAATTTCCATTGCCCCTGCGATTTAATCCCAAATGTTAGACCCAAAAAAAGAATTAGACATCTAAACCCTTCCATGTTGTCTGTTTTGACCATGGAAGCAAAAATTGTATCGTGTTTGTACTTGGCAGAAAATGTTTCATGTTTCCTTTTCGGTGAGGTGACATGCTACAGGATATTTATAATTATTTTCTTTATAATACTTTCTCCCCAGTACTGAAAACAACCCTGGACCATGCCCAGAGACTTTTTGGAAAAGATGTCCTAACTGGAGCTGGAAGAGCTGAAAACTATGTATTTGCTAGAGGGGGATGGGATGATGGTCGTGAGAGGGAAGGGGTAAAAAGGCAGGTCATCCATTAGTGCTATGTAAACAGTGTGATCCTGGTACCACCCTTGGATATCAGGTAGTTTTAAATATCTTCGAATACTCCAATCATCAGATCTTTATAGAAATAAAGTGAAAGGCTTGTAAAGATAATGCCCAGCTTTTCACAGCTTCTCTTCTCTGTAAAAGAGCTGAGATGAGCCACCAGCTTGTTTTATGCCCTGCCACTTAATCAGAGGTCAGGCTAGTCTGTAGTAGGATTCCCAGTCATTTTGGCTTATGTCTTTTGATTTCAAGGGGCGTCCCTGCTAATCCCTGGTTGCAGGGCTGCTGTGGTGCCACCAACATCTCCTGGGTACCTTAATGGTCTAATTTAATCATTATTAGACTTAAAAATTACTTATATATGTAAGAATTGTAGATCAGAATGAGTCTAAATCTTTTTGTATAAAACCTCATTTTTCAAGGGCCCTGGTTTTGACTTTTGAAAAAGAAACCCAAAGATGGGGCACCTGGGTGGCTCAGTTGGTTAAGCGACTGCCTTCGGCTCAGGTCATGATCCTGGAGTCCCGGGATCGAGTCCCGCATCGGGCTCCCTGCTCAGCAGGGAGTCTGCTTCTCCCTCTGACCCTCCACCCTCTCATGTGCTCTCTCTTTCTCTCATTCTCGCTCTCTCAAATGAAAAAAAAAAAAAAATCTTTAAAAAAAAAAAAAAAAAAAAAAAAGAAACCCAAAGATAAATTAAAAGCATTCATTACTATGCTTGGTCAGTCCCAAGTCATTCAGGAATCCTGTAAATAACCTTGAGCGTGGAGCTGAATTATTGGAAGAGCGAGAGATCTTATAAATACTAAATGATTTGTGTAGCTCTTAAAGAAGAAGGGAGTCCTGACATTTTATTTTTTATTTTTTTTAAAGATTTTATTTATTTATTTGAGAGAGAGAATGAGATAGAGAGCATGAGAGGGGGGAGGGTCAGAGGGAGAAGCAGACTCCCTGCCGAGCAGGGAGCCCGATGCGGGACTCGATCCCGGGACTCCAGGATCATGACCTGAGCCGAAGGCAGTCACCTAACCAACTGAGCCACCCAGGCGCCCGGAGTCCTGACATTTTTTACTTAAAATTCATTTGTCGACATTATTTTCCAGCTGGACAGGAAATGCAGATAGTTAAGAGATTATCTCCTTCCTCAAGCAATGCAAGACTAAAAATAAAGGGGGCTTCCCCCCCCCTTTTTTCTGGGCTCCAACGGATTACATATTTTAGCCAAGATCGGAAAGTAAAGCAGATGGAGTTAAGATTCAAATGCAAATTGATCCCATTCCAAAGCCATGTTTTCTTGTCTTCCTACAGTGATTTCTCACTATTGTATTATTCATTCAAAAAGTCTTTTTGTTCCCTTTATCTGAGCCTAATGGTATATTAATTTTTATAGTCACCCATCTTGTTGATGAAAGTTATCCACCTTGAGTACCATATATATAGCCCCGCTAATCAATCAATCAGTCAATCAATCAATCAAAGTAAGCTCTATGCCCAATGTGGGGCTTGAATTTAGGACCCTGGGAACAAGAGTTACATGCTCTACCAACTGAACCAGCCAGGCGCCCCATTTTTTTTTTAATACACATGTCCAGACAAATAGATTTTACGTTCAGGCATTGAAATGCCTAAGCTAGTACCTAGAAACTTCTTATACCTTGTATTTCAAGTAACCAAGCAACCTTTTTCAGCTGTGAATTTAGAAGTGCTATAGGCAAATACCCATATTTGTGTTAGGATCTCTAGCCTGCTTCTTTTCTCTTCCTACTCATAAAAAAGAATTTACCAAGAACATAGTGTTAGCTTATGTTTAACATCACCATAGTAGTAGAAGAGAAAGGAGAAGCTGATATAAAACAGCAACAGACCACAAACAGATTGGGGTCTGAGCTTAGAAGTGGGCCTATACATCCTCTGCATTAGCAGTTCTCAACTGGGAGGGGAGGATTTTGCCCCCCAGGGAATACTTGGCAGTGTCTGGAGACCATTTTGATGGTCTTGATTGGAGAATTTGGGAGGGATGCTACTGGCATATAGTGGGTAAAGGCCAGGTGCTGCAAAACATCCTACAGTGCACAGACAGCCCTCACATCAAAGACCTATCCAGCCTAACATGTTGGTAGTGTCTTGGTTGAGAATCCTTGCTGTATGCAAAATATGTGGGTACTCACAGGGCCAAGCAAGCGCCCCTGAAACTTAACATATATCTTAGTCCAGTGGTTTTCAATCTTTTCAGCTGCAGAATTCTTTTTTTTTTTTTAATAAGCTCTGTGAGTGAGAATTTTTTAATGAGTTCGTGAGTGTGAGTGTTGGAACTCACCACCTGGAGATCAGGAGTTACAGGCTCTACAGAATGAGCCAGCCAGGCGCCCCTCAGCTATAGAATTCTTGAATAAAACAAAAGCTTACCCAGGGATCCACTGAATACAATAGGCCCAAACAGAACTGCCCTGGTTGGGGAGAAGGGAGCATAGACCTTAAATGCTACGAGAAGAATGTTGATTAAAAGTAGATTTCGTTGGGGCTCGGTTGGTGGTTGGTGGAGCTCGCAACTCTTGATCTCAGGGTTGTGAGTTTGAGCCGCACGTTGGATGTAGAGATTACTTAAAAATATGATCTTTTAAAAGTAGATTTCATTCTAAAAAATATTTTAAGTGAGGAAAGGCAAGAACTGCTGTCACATGCCTTACAGTCAGCATTGGTCTACGGATGTCTGGCCTAACAGTTTCAGGACATGTAGGTGCTTAATGCCTAAAACACTGTTTGCTTTTAAATGGAAATCACTACCCCTGGTTCTCATATGTAGGTATTTAGCACATTCTAACTGATAATTTTAAAAATTTATTGCCCCACAGAAGCCTTTATCTCTTCATACTTCGTTGCATTAAATAAACTCTCCTCTGTCTCACCTCAACTCAGATACGTTCCTTGGTCCAGAGTTTGAGTAAACTAGTATTTTGAAAAAGGCTTATTTCCTATAAATGTTTCAAGGGCTCCTATCAGGAAGAGTTGGGTCTCCAGCAGTAGGAGGCTAAGTGGAATTTTGTCCCCGGGAAGTTTGCTTTTGTATGTCTGCTATAGTGTGTGAGAGAGTGGGAGTGGGGATGAGTTCTTTAAACTGTGGGAGAAAACAAAAAGACTTTTTGGGAGAAAATGAGATAGAGGAGGTTGAGATGCTCCTAAGCAGGCCATGCCACCCTATCTGGCTTGCTTCGCTAACCATATGCTTGCTCCTTCTTTACTACAGAACTTTGTTCTAAGCAAATTAGCCAAACTAAGACCCTCAAGATAATCTTTTTTTTTTTTTTTTAAAGATTTTATTTATTAATTGACAGAACACAAGCAGGGGGAGTGGGAGAGGGAGAAGCAGGCTTCCCACGGAGCCGGGAGCCCAATGCGGGGCTTGATCCCAGGGCTCTGGGATCATGACCTGAGCTGAAGGCAGATGCTTAACAACTGAGCCACCCAGGTGCCCCAAGATAATCTTTTATAGAGCCACCCTGTCTTTTTAAAATTATCTTTCTATTTTTGGGGGGAAGTAAAACAAATAACATAAAATTTACCATTTTAACCATTTGTAAGTGTACCGTTCAGTAGTGTTAAGTATATTCACATTGTTGTGCAACGGATCTCCAAAACTTTGTCATCTTGCAAGTTTGAACTCTATACCTATTAAGCAGGAACTCCCCTTTCCCTGCTCCATTAGCTCTTGGTAGCTACCATTCTACTTTCCGTCGCTATGAATTTGGCTACTTTATTTTTTATTTTTTTAAAGTAGGCTCCATGCTGGGCTCCAACGCGGGGCTTGAACTCATGACCCTGAGATCAAGACCTGAGCTGAGATCAAGAGCTGACTGACTGAACCACCCAGGCACCCCTGAACTTTACTACTTTAAATACCTCATATAAATGGAATCATAACAGTATTTGTCCTTTTGTGACTGGCTCATTTCACTTAGCGTAATGTTCTCAAGACTCAGTGTTGTTACAGCATGTGACAGGGTTTCCTTCCCTTTTAAGGTTGAGTAATATTCCATTGAGTATATATACACACAGACATATACACTGCATTTTGGTTTTCACTCATCTGTTGACGGACACTTAGGTTGCTTCTACCTCTTGGCTATTGTGAATACTGCTTTGAGCAGTGTGCAAATATTTCCTCAAGACTCTGCTTTCAATTTTTTGGCATATATACCCAGAAGTGGAATTGCTGGATCATATGGTAGTTCTGTTTTTAATTATTTTAGGAACCTTCATAGCTTTTTTAATAGTGATGGCACCATTTTAATAATCATACCAACAGTACACAGGGGTTCCACTTTCTCGATATCTTTGCAAACATTTGTTTGCAGTTATTTTATTTTTAAATATTTATGATATTTTAATAATGTTACTGAGAATCACCAAGAAAATAAAACATAGCAATTACATATATATATATATATATTTTTTAAGATTTTATTTATTTGAGAGAGAGAGAGAGCACAAATGAGGTGAGGGGCAGCAGGAGAAGCAGACTCCCTGCTGAGCAGGGAGCCAGATGTGAGGCTCAATCCCAGGACTCCAGGATTATGACCTGAGCCGAAGGTAGACACTTAACCAACTGAACCACCCAGGCGTCCCTGAAGTCAGACTTTTAACCAACTGAGCAACCCAGGTGCCCAGCAATTATAGTTTCAAAAACATTTCAAATAATTTTTGCTATCAACAAAAAATAGTAAAACCATTATCCAAAATAACTATTAAGTCATTAGTAATTTAACTATTTCTTTTAAAATGGAAATTAAGTTTAACATTATATTAATAATTAACTGAATATTAGGTATTATAAATCACAAATAAGCTGGTTCTAAGTAAAAACTATTATTATACCCCATCAGTAAAGACATTAACAAACTCTAAGCTAAAATAAGTACTAATACTTTTTTTTTTTTTTAAGATTTTATTTATTTATTTGAGATGGAGAGAGAGAGAGAGCATGAGAGGGGTGGAGGGAGGGCAGAGGGAGAGGGAGAAGCAGGCTCTCCACTGAGCAGGAAGCCTGACTCGGGGCTTGATCTCAGTACCTGATCTGAGGACCTTGGGATCATGACCTGAGCTGGAGGCAGCAGCTTAACCAACTGAGCCACCCAGGGCATGTGCCCTGGTACTAATACTCCAAAAAGTCATGAAATCAATTAGCACAAATGAAAAATCAAAAAGTGACATCATAATCCATTTTTCCTACTTTAAGTTACTGAAGAACACTTCACAGATTAAAGGAATAGTTTGTTAATGAATTTTACCTTAAAGATATCCTTATTTCAGCTTATCTTTACTTTTACCTTTCACTAAATGAATATTTTTCTTTTATAAGAGACTATATTTGTCATGGGTGGAAAGTATCTGTCACATAGAATTTGCCACATAGAATTTGAATTTGATGTGGCAAATTCAAATTCTATGTTTGCGGTTGTTTCAGATAGCATCTTCATCATATAAGACACTGTGCTATATGTTATAGAAGATACCAAAATGAATCTCCAACACCAAGGAGTTTACAATCTATTAGGAGACATAAGCCCACAAATAATTCTTGGGCAGACTCTGAGAAGTGCCAGGTATAAGTAGAAGATGAAAGAGACCCATAGAGTACAAGATGAGACTGCAGAGGACTAATAAAATGAAAACAGGAGAGAGAGATCTAGAAAAGATATAAACTAAAGGTAAAAGAGTGCTGTACACAATGTTTGCAGGATACCCTATGAGGCAGTCACCAGGGAATGAAGGGAAAATGAACAAGGACCCCATGTTCCCTTTGATAGATAATGTGGATGATCTCGTGGTGTCTCTATATGTATTGTCTGAGTTCCACAGATTGTCATTTGTTCCGGGGTGCCTGGCTGGCTCAGTCGGTATAGTATGTGACTTGATCTCAGGGTTGTGAGTTGGAGCCCCATGTTGGGCATAGAGATTACTAAAAACAAACAAACAAACAAACAAACAAACAAAAAAAACCCCAAACAAAACAAAAGTAAGGGTGCCTGCCTGGGGCTCAGTTGATAGAGCATACAACTCTAATTTCAGGGTTTAAGGCCCACCTTGGGGTAGAGTTTACTTAAAAAAATAAAAATAAACATTTTTAAAAAAGTAAACATTTTTATATACTACAGTGTTATTAATCCCTCCATGTTATCAGTGTCTGACAATAAACTATATAGTTTGGCCTCTTTGGTTATATTCTTCAGGCCCAGCATTTCTTATAATAGGTTGAGACTCTAATGGTTAATCAGTGATAGGAGAGTTGTGTAACCTCATTCCAGGAGTATTAAAATGTCCTAGAATGGAGTTTTGCTCACAGGTTGCTCTTCATGTGATATTGAAGTGTGTGGTGACTGGAAACCCTGGCTTTATTCTTGCCCGGAAACTTGGTCCTTAATATTTAAATGTAAAAGTGGAAAGTTTTCATTACTGTCATCCGTTGTTCACCTGTGCATGAAACTTACTTTTTGACATTAATATTGATTGATACAGCAAGCTTTGATTTAAAATTGCCTGCCCTAAAGTGCAATAATTTACATTTTCTCTTTTTTTTCTAAATTACTCTTGGTCAAAGGTGAATATTTTGTACTCTTTTAAGAATTGTTCTAGGGGCGCCTGGGTGGCTCAGTTGGTTAAACGACTGCCTTCAGCTCAGGTCATGATCCCAGGTCCTGGGATCGAGTGCCGCATTGGGCTCCCTGCTCTGCGGGGAGCCTGCTTCTCCCTTTCCCACTCCCCTGCTTGTGTTCCCTCTCTCGCTGTGTCTCTCTCTGTCGAATAAATAAATAAAATCTTTAAAAAAAAAAAAAAAGAATTGTTCTAATAAAATCTGTGGTGAGAAGAGGTAGTACAATCTCTCCACTTACTTTTAAACACATTTAGGGACACAAGGAAGTGAATTGTAGCTTTTTGTACTCAAAATTCTTGGACTTTAGAGATACTGTTTCCTTAAAAGCATTTTCTAAGTAGCATATGATATGATTACTTAGTATGGTTTCAGACTCTTTCCGTGTTAGCAGATTACTTAGAGTTACTGCAGAAGTGTGACTTTATGGAACTCTGTCAATGTTGAGTTTCTACTATTTGTACACCAAGGGTGGAGTACCATAATTCATTGTTTACGAAAGGACCTAGTCATCCCATATTACGAGTATTACAAGTGGAGCTGAATTATGATAAAGGTTAAAGTGTAATAATTGAACCAGGAAATGAAGACTTGCTAGTGAAAAAAAAAAAAAAAGACTTGCTAGCGAAGTTGTGGCAGAGTAAAATAAGCCTTTTACTTGTAGCAAGTACTAGAAAGATAAGATCAGTTCTTTTTCCCTTGGTATTTATTGTCTAGATCAGTGGTTCTGAAACCTTTTGTTTCAGGACCGCTTTGTAACTTTTTTTTTTTTTTTAAAGATTTTATTTATTTGACAGACAGAGACACAGCGAGAGAGGGAACACAAGCAGGGGGAGTGGGAGAGGGAGAAGCAGGGTTCCCACAGAGCAGGGAGCCTGATGTGGGGCTCGATCCCAGGACCCTGGGATCATGACCTGAGCCGAAGGCAGACGCTTAATGACTGAGCCACCGAGGCGCTGCCCCCCCCCCTTTAAAAGATTTTATTTATCCCCTTTGTAACTCTTAAAAATTACAAATTTTTACAAATTTCTTTAGTGTCTGGCTAGTAGAAGAAAAAGGAAAGAATAAATTTTGAAAGGAGTAAAATAAATTTTAATAGCTTTTCCCAGGTAACTGTAGAAATACTATCAAGAGTTGCATGCTCGGGGCGCCTGGGTGGCTCAGTCGTTAAGCGTCTGCCTTCGGCTCAGGTCATGATCCCAGGGTCCTGGGGTCAAGCCCGGCATCGAGCTCCCTGCTCGGCCAGGAGCCTGGTTCTCCCTCTGCCACTCCCCCTGCTTGTGTTCTCTCTCTAGCTGTCTCTCTCTCTGTCAAATAAATGAATAAAATCTTAAAAAAAAAAAGAGTTGCATGCTCTACTCAATGAGCCAGACTGGTGGCCCATACCCATGCATGATTTTGTAACATACATTGGCTCATTTGGAAAATATTAGTTCAGTGAGTTATACTGATCTTCTAAATGTTGATATGTTTTATTATACAATATAAAAGTATGTTAATATCACAAAATGTTGTTAGAAAGTCTGTGAGTTTTTCTTTTTCTTTTTTAACTGAGTTTTTGGAGGTGACAAACACAGTGATTACTAGTACAATTTGGTGCCCCTGTCTTTGTTCATGCTAAGATGCCAGCACTGTTAGTACTCATTATGAAGAATGAGACTCAAAGAAAGTGACTTTCAAAGATTATATGATAAGAGCATGTCAAAGCTGCGCTAGAATCTGGGTTTCCTGTGTCAGTGCTATTTTCAAAATAATATTTGCTGGTATTTACAGTGGTCCATTGATATCATCTTTTAAAAAGTGTACTACTGCCTCCTTTGTCAGTAAACATGGTTAATAGGAGTGACCTGTGTTTTTATTTGGCCATGGTTTCCACTGAAATGATTAGTTTTGGTTTATGCATGGTCAAGATTGTTTGTTTCTGGGAATTATATTTCATGGAGAAGTAAAAAGAAGGCAAAACCATGATTATTTTAACATCTCTGAAGTTCATTGAGTGTTGGACTTAAAATATTCAAAATATAGCCATTTTCAAGGTAAAATAGGTAAAATTTATATTTAGGTGAATTTAAAGTTTTTCTTTATTGTGTATTTTATAAGAAAAAAACCACTTGAGTGATTAAATAATTTTTAGCCACTCTAAAAGGTGTTTCAAGATATTTGACAAATTTTATGACAACTTGGAAAGTGTGTCTCTTACCATTAAAATAATATCTATTTTTTTTTAATTTTTTAAAAATTTCTAAACCATTCAGTTCTTAAGATCAAGATTCTTTGAGTCTTGAGGTGAAAAAAAAAATGCAGAAATTCAATTACTTTCAGACCTTGTTTCATTCTACTACTGAATTAAGAGATTTGAAAGAGAAGGCACACAAAGGTCTTATTTATCTGCAAGGGAAACTGGAAGCTTGTTAAGTGTAAGTGTATAAATTTATATTACATTTTCACAAACGTATTTCACATTTATGAAAAGGAAATATTTTAAAATGTGTGTGTCTCCTTAAGAGATAGGTATATTTATATTCACAGAGCTGCCAGCCTAATAAAACCTGGCTGTTTTTCAGAGTGAAACTTAAATTTGAAAAGAGGATAATTGATTTCAGCAATAGAATTCCTTCTCTTCTTTGAATTGGCCATTACTGTCTCACCCAGCAATAGGAACACTGGAAAACCCCCATATTTAGGCAGTAATACTTTGATCTGGTCAGGAGTCTCAAGTGGTAATGTGCATAAGAATTTCTTGAAGACTTTAACAGATTCTTGGGACCCATCCCCAAGATTATGAGTATGTAAATAATGACAGTAATCCAGATATCTGCATTTTAATAAGCCATGCAGGTGTTGGAGTCAGTGTTAAGAGTCACTGTTTTGGGGACTCAGTGGGCTAAAGAATGTAGACTCTGGGATCTTTTAACTTCAGATTCCAAAACAGGATATCCCATTTTTAAGCCTATTTTACATGTAAATTTTAACATTAACAGTTCTGTAAATACAGTTTTATCCCTGAATTAGCAATTCGAATTCTTAAGGATTGGTTTACCCCAGGACTCCCTGGTATTAAACAACACATTCACAGAAATGAGAACATTCTAATTTGCTTGAAGCCTTTGATGAACCTAACAAAGACAGACTTTCTTTAAAATTATTTTAAAGCTTTTAAAAATTTGAAACCAAAAGAAAACCTGAAACTTCTCCTAATCCATATGGATTGTTAGAACTTTATCTGTGTATGTTCTAATGGTATACATTTTAAAAATCTGTTTTTACTGCAGAGTAATTAAGTAAAGCTTTTTAGAAATCCAAAATATAAACATACCAGATAATTTAATAAGAAATTTTTAAGAATTATTTTCACTTAGATTGTATATCAGAGAGGTTTTTTTGAGTTATTTTTTTTTAAATTCTAACTTAGATTTTGTCAGGTCTCTTGAAGATATGATTTATATGCAGTAAAATTCATCCTTTTAAGAAACAAAATTCAACTGAGTAAATTATAATGATATTATTAGCTTTATTCATTCATTCATTCATGAATCAGCCCATACTGTCTAGCAGACAGAAAGGAGCTCCAAGGAGGTATGCGAAATGAAAGACACTTATAGGCATAAGGGAGTGGGAACAAGGAAATGATACTAGACAGAAAAGCTGGCTGGTTACTGCAGGCAGCTTTCCTCTAGGGGCTGACAGGGCTCTGTTAGGCAGATCACCTAACTCGTGCTGATTAGGAGATGCCTGATTGACTGGTGTAGGATTCCATTTCTGGCAGAGAAATGGTTTGGTGACTTGGGGCTTAGCATAAGTAATTCCATTTTGGGCCTGCCTTCATGTTTTTAACAAGAGTTTTGTAAGTTTTGAGAAATGAATACAGTTGTGAGACTAATACCACAATTAAGATATAGGACAGTTCTGTTAACCCAAAACTTCGTAGTGACTCCACCTGTTGCGGGGTCATCGAATGCAATGGCCAAGAAAGAATTCTTGAGACGTTGTATGGTGCAACTTAATAGGTTTATTTAAGTAGCATGGGGATGGGACCCGTGGGCAGAAAGAACTGCACTTTTGCTCTATGAAGCTGGTGGTTATACACTTAGTGCTCAGGAGGGAGGGGATGCGCAGGGAGTATTAGATCACAAATGTCGTCTTTGAATTTCTACTTGTAAAGCTACTTTTGCAAGATTTCTGCTTTCAGTTCTTTAAAAAAAGAAGTGTGATAAGAAGGCCCTTTAAGGTAGCCCATAGTCCCCCTCCCAACCAAAAATGTAACCAATCATTGATAAAACTAGGAGTCAGGGCGCCTGGGTGGCTCAGTTGGTTGAGTGACTGCCTTCGGCTCAGGTCATGATCCTGGAGTCCCGGGATCGAGTCCCGCATCAGGCTCCCTGCTCAGCAGGGAGTCTGCTTCTCCCTCTGACCTTCCTCCTTCTCATGCTCTCTGTCTCTCATTCTCTCTCTCAAATAAATAAATAAAATCTTAAAACAAACAAACAAACAAACAAACTAGGAGTCAGACACTGCCTTCATTTGCGTGTGTGTGTGTCTGCTAAAACTTTGGATATGTTAGCAGAGTCATCTGGGATGTATATACAACATTTAGTCTCAATATTAGCATAATAACTTCCTCTTTGACTTGTAGTCAGGATATCAAGGGCCATTAAGTTTTGGAGGGCCGCTTTTCTAATTTATGGGTGACTTTGTGTTGTGTTTGGTTAAAGGTGGCCGCTGTATGCTTGGCTAAACCTCTGTTTGTAATTTTTACATCGATAGTGGTGGCTCCCAGAACAAATAAGACTAAGGGATAAAACCATGAAGAAGCCTTCCTTGCCTCATGTCTAGCCTTAACAGTATCCTAATTATGAGGAATTGTGGGCAAGTGGGAGATGACTTGTCCTGGGAGAGAAGGGCACCCCCCCCAGTGCATTTTCCAATCCAGTTATAAGGAAGGTGGGGCCATCCATTATCTGCACAAGTTCATAGTTAACCCCAAGGAGTGGGGTACGCTTTCACTTTTAAGGAGCAGTTTTGTTATCCTAGCCACATAGAATTGGTCAAGGTGACAGCTGAGTTATACAATTATTGGAGAGTCCATCCCATTGTCCAGCTGTTTAATCATATGCCCTGGGGTCCCTTTAATTATCCCCATAGAGTAACATGCAGGAAGATTGTCTATATATGAGTTATTATGGCATTTTCTCTGAAGTATACTTCAAGTTGTCTAGCTTAGGCAAACAACAAACATTTATTTTTTAATTTTTTTAAAGATTTATTTATTTGAGAGAGAGAGAGAACATGGGGGTGGGTAGAAGGAGCAGAGGGAGAGGGGGAGAAAGAGAAGCAGACTCCCTGCTGAATGACTCCCTGCTGAATGATGAACTCGAGGCAGCCCTCGATCTTAGGACCTGAGCTGAAATCGAGTTTGACACTCAACCGGCTGAGCCACCCAGATGCCCCAAACAACAATTTAAAGACAATTAATCAAAACTAGAATCTATGGATATCGTAAGGATGCATTATTGAAACATAAATTTTCTCTCTAAATTTACCCTTATTTCCAGGGATAGCCAAATCAGGACTAATTCATCTGTCAAGCAAATCCAGTTTTAGTTTTTTTTAAAGATTTTATTTATTTATTTGACAGAGAGAGACACAGCGAGAGAGGGAACACAAGCAGAGGGAGTGGGAGGGGGGAAGAAGCAGGCTTCCCTCTGAGCAGGGAGCCCGATGCGGGGCTCGATCCCAGGACCCTGGGATCATGACCTGAGCTGAAGGCAGACGCTTAACGACTGAGCCACCCAGGTGCCCCAAAATTCAATCAACTTTTAAAATTCGTTCATTTTAACCTTAGTCCTGACCACACATAAAATTCTTTTCCAAAGATTTCTCTTCACAAACCTTCTACAGCTTTCCTTTTCTTCCTTTTTTTCTTCCTTCCTCCCTCCCTCCCTTCCTTCCTTCCTTTCCTTCCTTCCTTCCTTCTTTCTTTCTTTCTTCCTTCCTTCCTTCTTTCTTTCTTTCTTTCTCTCTCTTTCTTTGTCTCTCTCTCCCTCCTTCCTTCCTTCCTTCCTTCCTTCCTTCCTTCCTTCCTTCCTTCCATCCTTCCTTCCCTCCTTTCTTCCAAAGATTTTATTTATTTATTTGACAGAGAGAGGGAGAGCACAAGCAGGGGGAGCAGCAGAAGGAGAGGGAGAAGCAGGCTCCCCACTGAGCAGGGAGCCCGATGCGGGGCTCGATCCCAGGACCCTGGGATCATGACCTGAGCTGAAGGCAGATGCTTAAGTGGCTGAGGCACCCAGGGGCGCCGATCCTGGCTTTTGTTAAGAAGGGGCAGCTATTTTATTTCGTATTAAGTGTCATATATCTAATCTAGAAGTACTTTCAATCTGAGAGCTGGACCAAGAGCACCAAACAGCCCATTGGTCGGGACAAATGAGAGACATGAAAAAAACAAAAGTATGGAACTCATCTGGTCTGGGCAACTTTCTTTTTTTTTTTTTTTTAAAGATTTTTATTTATTTGACAGAGAGAGACACAGCGAGAGAGGGAACACAAGCAGGGGGAGTGGGAGAGGGAGAAGCAGGCTTCCTGCGGAGCAGGGAGCCTGATGTGGGGCTCCATCCCAGGACCCTGGTATCGTGACCTGAGCCGAAGGCAGACTCTCAACAACTGAGCCACCCAGGCATCCCCTGGGCAACTTTCTTACGAGCTTTATCCATGATCCAGTTCCAAGAGAGAGGTCCCCCATTGCATGAGGACTCTAACTGGGTTATTTATTTATTTTAGGGAGAGAGAGAACATGGGGGTGGGTGGAAGTTCTGAATGGTCACTTTTGGGAAGCACAGCGTCAGATGTATCTTGGATTTTATGCTCACTGAGGGATCATAGCAGGTTATTTAGGAAGAGACCTTACATGGGAGTCCTGAGATTGGCGGCTGTCCTTATGACACGTATGGCCACCCCATGCCCAAGAAGAATACAAGTTTTAATAGAATAGGTAAAACAGTGAGAGCCTGATTCCTGAGCCCAGCAATGTTAGGGTCAAGGTACTAGTATCCAGCCAGGTAGCAGGAGTTTGTCCTTCCCTATAGTATAGCCATAGGCAAGAGGTTCTTTCCTGAGCACTCTGACAAGACATGTTCTGAAGGGTCGTACTATTCAGGACATCTCCGGAAAAGAGCAAGTAAGAAGTAGACACTGGGGGAATAAGAGACTTACCAAATCGCATTGAGGTTCTTGGATTCACTCCATAATCCCTGTCCAGGGCCACCAAAAATGTTGTGTCATCGTTGAGCACAACGACCAAGAAAGAATTTTTGAGACGTTATATGGTGCAGTTTAGTAAACTTAAGTATTACGGGGACAGGACCTGTGAGCAGAAAGAACTGCACTTCTGCTGTATGAAGGTGCTGGTTATACACTTAGTGCTCTAAGGGGAGGGGACATGCCGAGAATGTTACATCATAAGTGTTTCTTTGAATTCCTACTTATAAAACTACTTTTGCAAGATTTCTCTGGTATTTATTATTCAGTTTGATATTAATTATCAGTGAGATATACAGGCAGTCATGAGACCCTTTAAGAATTTAGCAACTAGCTGTATTTGATCCTCATTGGAACTATGCTATTATAGGTCAGCCTTCTGGGCTAAAGGTGAACATCTTTCTGCTTCTATCTTTCATCACACCCACACTCCCAGTCTCTAGGAAACACTGATCTATTTCCGTTCCCTATACTTTTACCTGTTCCAGAATGTCATATATATACAATCATATAGTATATAGTCTTTTGAGGCTGTCTTCTTTAACTTAACATAGTAGATTTGAGATTCATCCATATTGTTGTGTGGGTGAGTAGTTCAGGAAAGATGGACTACTGATTGTTCACTCACCAGCTGATGGATACTTAGGTTTCACTAGTTTTTGGTGATTATGAATTATGCTGCCATATGTATTCATGTACAGGGTTTTATGTGAATAGGTCTTTATTTCTCTTGAGTAAATGTGTAGCGCTGAGATTGTTGGGTTGTATGTTAGGGTTATATTTATAAGAAAGTATCAAACTGTTTTCCAAATTGGCTGTACCGTTTGCATTCTTACCGGCAGTATGAGAGTTCCAGATGTTCTGTGTCCTCATCAACACTTAGGATTTTTTGTTTTGTCTTGTCCTGTTTTATTTTATCTAATTACTTTTTAATTTATTTTTAAAGATTTTACTTTTTTGAGAGAGAGAGGGCATGAGCAGGAGGAGGGGCAGAGGCAGAGGGAGAGGACAAAGTGGACTCTCCGCTCAGCACAGAGCCCAACATGGGGCTCAATCCCAGGACCCTGGGACCATAACGTGAGCCAAAGTCAGATGCTTAACCAGGTGAACCACCCAGGTGCCCCTATTGTGTCCTGTTTTAGCCATAACTGAGTAGCTATATCTCATTATGATTTTAATTTGCATTTGTTTGATGACCAGTGATGCTAAACATCTTTTCACGTGCTCATTTTGTATCTCTGTTTCTTCTTTAGTGAAGTCTTTTTTATATATTGTAGCTCATGGTTTTATTGTTTTGTTTACTTATTACTGGGTTTTGAAAGTTCTTTATATATTGTGGGTACAAATCTTTTATCAGATATCTGTTTCGCAAATATTTTCTGCCAACCTCTGACATATTTTTTTTATCCTCTTAATAGTGACTTTTTTTTTTTAAAGATTTTATTTATTTATTTGACAGAGAGAGACACAGCGAGAGAGGAAACACAAGCACGGGGAGTGGGAGGGGGAGAAGCAGGCTTCCTGCAGAGCAGGGAGCCCGATGCGGGACTTGATCCCAGGACCCTGAGATCATGACCTGAGACCAAGGCAGACGCTTAACCAACTGAGCCACCCAGGTGCCCCTTAATCATGACTTTTGTTGGGGAGGAAGAATTTCCTCTGCCCTTCAAAGTTCTGCTAGCTGAACTAAGAATCAAATGGACATGAGACAGATTAACAGGAGAAAGTCAAATTTAATAGCATACACAGGGAATCTACAGAGACATGGAAATTCCAAAGATAGGTAACATGATTTATGTGAGCTAAGGAGAGGGGTAGGGGTCTGAGGATGCAAAGGGGAGAAAGACCATTATCAGGAAGGTGAGAGAAGATGTTTGGAAAACAAAGGTTGCCGTTTTATGTAGGTAAATATCTAGGTAAAATGGCATCTCTATTAATAGCTGTCTTCCTGGTGTAAGCATGCAATTGTGTGGGAAGTAAAGGGCTTTTCCTGAATCTGCTGGGTTTTGATTGCTTTTAACTCAACATAATGTTCATGCCAAAGTCCCATCTTGGGGCAGCCTGTCCTTGTCTCCTATACTTTCTTTTTTTTTTTTTTTGCTGTCTCCTATGCTTTTTATTTTTTATTTATTTTTTATTTTTTTATTGTTATGTTAATCCCCATACATTACATCATTAGTTTTAGATGTAGTGTTCCATGATTCATTGTTTGTGCATAACACCCAGTGCTCCATGCAGAACGTGCCCTCCTCAATACCCATCACCAGGCTAACCCATCCTCCCACCCCCCTCCCCTCTAGAACCCTCAGTTTGTTTTTCAGAGTCCATCGTCTCTCATGGTTGGTCTACCCCTCCGATTTCCCCCCCTTCGTTCTTCCCCTCCTGCTACATTCTTCTTCTTCTTTTTTTTTTTCTTTCTTAACATATATTGCATTATTTGTTTCAGAGGTACAGATCTGAGATTCAACAGTCTTGCACAATTCACAGCGCTTACCAGAGCACATACCCTCCCCAGTGTCTATCACCCAGTCACCCCATCCCTCCCACCCCACCCCCCACTCCAGCAACCCTCAGTTTGTTTCCTGCAATTAAGAATTCCTCATATCAGTGAGATCATATGATACATGTCTTTCTCTGTTTGACTTATTTCGCTCAACATAATACCCTCCAGTTCCATCCACGTCGTTGCAAATGGCAAGATCTCATTCCTTTTGATGGCTGCGTAATATTCCTTTGTATATATATATATATATATATACCACATCTTCTTTATCCATTCATCTGTTGATGGACATCTTGGCTCTTTCCACAGTTTGGCTATTGTGGACATTGCTGCTATAAACATCGGGGTGCACATTCCCTTTCGGATCCCTACTTTTGTATCTTTGGGGTAAATACCCAGTAGGGCAATTGCTGGATCATATGGTAGCTCTATTTTCAACTTTCTGAGGAACCTCCATACTGTTTTCCAGAGTGGCTGCACCAGCTTGCATTCCCACCAACAGTGTAGGGGGGTTCCCCTTTCTCCGCATCCCCGCCAACATCTGTCGTTTCTTGACTTGTTAATTTTAGCCATTCTGACTGGTGTGAGGTGGTATCTCATTGAGGTTTTGATTTGGATTTCCCTGATGCCGAGCGATGTTGAGCACTTTTTCATGTGTTTGTTGGCCATTTGGATGTCTTCTTTGGAAAAATGTCTGTTCATGTCTTCTGCCCATTTCTTGATTGGATTCTTTGTTCTTTGGGTGTTGAGTTTGATGAGTTCTTTATAGATTTTGGATACTGGCCCTTTATCTGATATGTCATTTGCAAATATCTTCTCCCATTCTGTCAGTTGTCTTTTGGTTTTGTTGACCGTTTCCTTTGCTTTGCAAAATCTTTTTATCTTGATGAAGTCCCAATAGTTCATTTTTGCCCTTGCTTCCCTTGCCTTTGGCGATGTTTCTAGGAAGAAGTTGCTGTGGCTGAGGTCGAAGAGGTTGCTGCCTGTGTTCTCCTTTAGGATTTTGATGGACTCCTGTCTCACATTGAGGTCTTTCAACCATTTCAAGAGTCTATTTTTGTGTGTGGTGTAAGGAAATGGTCCAGTTTCATTCTTCTGCATGTGGCTGTCCAATTTGCCCAACACCATTTGTCTTTTTTCCATTGGACATTCTTTCCTGCTTTGTCAAAGATGAGTTGACCATAGAGTTGAGGGTCCATTTCTGGGCTCTCTATTCTGTTCCATCGATCTATGTGTCTGTTTTTGTGCCAGTACCATACTGTCTTGATGATGACAGCTCTGTAATAGAGCTGGAAGTCCGGAATTGTGATGCTGCCAGCTTTGCTTTTCTTTTTCAACATTCCTCTGGCTATTTGGGGTCTTTTCTGGTTCCATACAAATTTTAGGATTATTTGTTCCATTTCTTTGAAAAAAGTGGATGGTATTTTGATGGGGATTGCATTGAATGTGTAGATTGCTCTAGGTAGCATTGACATCTTCACAATATTTGTTCTTCCAGTCCATGAGCATGGAACGTTTTTCCATTTCTTTGTGTCTTCCTCAATTTCTTTCATGAGTATTTTTATAGTTTTCTGAGTACAGATCCTTTGCCTCTTTGGTTAGATTTCTTCCTAGGTATCTTCTGGTTTTGGGTGCAATTGTAAATGGGATCGATTCCTTAATTTCTCTTTCTTCTGTCTTGTTGTTGGTGTATAGGAATGCCACTGACTTCTGTGCATTGATTTTATATCCTGCCACTCTACTGAATTCCTGTATGAGTTCTAGCAGTTTTGGGGTGGAGTCTTTGGGGTTTTCCACAGAAAGTATCATATCATCTGCAAAGAGTGAGAGTTTGACTTCTTCTTTGCCAATTTGGATGCCTTTGATTTCTTTTTGTTGTCTGATTGCTGTGGCTAGGACTTCCAATACTATGTTGAATAGCAGTGGTGATAGTGGACATCCCTGCCGCGTTCCTGACCTTAGGGGGAAAGCTCTCAGTTTTTCTCCATTGAGAATGATATTCGCTGTAGGTTTTTCATAGATGGCTCTTATGATATTGAGGTATGTACCCTCTATGCCTATACTCTGAAGAGTTTTGATCAAGAAAGGATGCTGTACTTTGTCAAATGCTTTTTCTGCATCTATTGAGAGGATCATATGATTCTTGTTCTTTCTTTTGTTAATGTATTGCATCACGTTGATTGATTTGTGAATGTTGAACCAACCTTGCAGCCCAGGGATAAATCCCACTTGGTCGTGGTGAATAATCCTTTTAATGTACTGTTGGATCCTTCCCCTATACTTTCAAAGTGGAATAATTTTTTATTTTGGTGAAGATCAGGATTTATCAGGAATTTTTGTTCTTGATTGTGTTGTTGTAGCTAAGAAATCTTTGCCTGGCCTAGGGTGTTTTCTTTTAGATGTTGTATAATTCTTGGTTTTATATTTGGACTTATGATCCATTTCCTATTAATTTTTTGGATATCCAGTTGTTCCAGCATCATTTGTTGAAAGGACTTTTTTTTTCTCCATTGAATTCCCTTTGTACTGTGCTGAAAATCAATTGATTATATACATATGTATCTTTCTGGAGTCTATTCTATTCCATTGATCTATGTGTCACTCCTTTCACCAATACCACACTAACTTGACTACTGTAGCTTTATGGTAAGTCTTAAAATCCAATCATGAGTCTTCCAGCCTGGTTTTCTTCTTCAAAATTGTTTTGACTGTTACAGCTTTTTTTGCTTTTTCTTATAACTTTTAGAATCAGTTTGTCAATTTCTACAGAAAGACATTGGTCATTGCTAGAACATAGATATAGTTTGTTTTTGTTTACTGACCATATATTCTGTGACTTTAATAAACTCACTTTTTATTTTATTTATTTGTTTTTTAATTTTAGTTTTAAGTAATCTCTACACCCAATGTGGGGCTTGAACTCACGATTGAGAGTCACATGCTCTACCAACTGAGCCAGCCAGGTGCCCCTCACTTTTTATTTCTAATACTGTTTTTGTAAATCCTTTGGGATTTTCTACATAGACAATGATTTTTTAAAAAAATAAAGACAGTTGTATTTCTTGCTTTCCAATCTTTATGCTATTGTATTTCTTTTTTGCCTTTATTGCACTCCCTAGGACCCCTAGTATGTTTTTGAAAAGGTACAATGAGGGCCCATATTGTTGCCCTGTTCCTGATCTTAAGGGGAATGTATTCATTCTTTCATCAGTAAGTATGATAATTAGCTACAGTTTCTTTGTAGGTGCTTTTTTTTTTTTTTAAGATTTTTTATTTATTCATTTGAGAGAGACAGAGAGAGCGAGTAAGGGCACAAGCAGGGAAGAGTCAGAGGGAGAGGGAGAAGCAGACTCCCCGCTGAGCAGGGAGCCTGATGCGGGACTCGATCCCAGGACCCGGGGATCATGACCTGAGCCAAAGGCAGATGCTCAGCCAACAGAGCCACCCAGGCGCCCCTTTGTAGGTGCTTTTTATCAGGTTGAGGAAGTTTCTTTATAGTTTGCCTAGAGTTTTTATCATGAATGGATGTTAAATTTTGTTAAATGCTTTTTCTGCATCTAATGAAATCAATATATGGTTTTTCTTCTTTAAAACATCAATTTGGTGAATTATATTCATGGATTTTAATTTTGAATCAGCCTTGGATGCCCTTGGATAAAGCCTACTTGGTCATGATGTATATCCTTTTTATATATTGCTAAATTTCTTTCTTTTTTTTTTTTTTTAAGATTTTATTTATTTATTTGACAGAGACACAGCGAGAGAGGGAACACAAGCAGGGGAAGTGGGAGAGGGAGAAGCAGACTTCCCTCAGAGTAGGGAGCCCGATGGGATCATGACCTGAGCCAAAGGCAGACACTTAATGACTGAGCCACCCAGGCGCCCCTATATTGTTAAATTTCATTTGCTAACATTTTGTCATAGATTTTTACTTCTATGTTCATTAGAAATACCAGTTTGTGATTTTGTCTTTGTTTTGTCATGATATTAGGGTCTCATCAAATCAGTTGGGAACTGTTCTTTCCTATTTTGTTTTCTGTTTTCTGGAAGGGTTTGTGTAAAATTAGTGCTATTCCTTTTTTTTTTTTTTTTAAATTAGTACTATTTCTTATTTGGTAGAATTCACTAGTGAAGCCATTTTGGGGCTAGAGTTTTCAACTATGATTAATTTTTTCTTCAATGGGTAGAGAAGTTTTTAGATTATCTATTTCTTCTTCTTTTTTTTTTTTAAGATTTTATTTATTTATTTGACAGAGAGAGACAGCGAGAGAGGGAATACTAGCAGGGGGAGTGGGAGAGGGAGAAGCAGGCCTCCCACGGAGCAGGGAGCCCGATGTGGGGCTCCATCCCAGGACCCTGGTATCATGACCTGAGCCGAAGGCAGACACTTAACGACTGAGCCACCTAGGCGCCCCTATCTATTTCTTCTTCTTTTTTTTTTATTATGTTAACCACCGTCTGTTTCTTCTTAAGCAAGTTTTGATAGTATGCCTTTTCAGAAATGTGTCTATTTTTTTTAATTTTTTTTTTTTGTGAAAGAATACTTTTTTTTTTTTAAAGATTTTATTTATTCATTTGAGACACAGAGATACGGAAAGAGAGAGCGCACGAGCAGGGGGCAGACAGAGGGAGAGGGAGAAGCAGGCTCCCTGCTGAGCAGAAAGCCCGATGCGGGGCTCGATCCCAGGACCCTGGTATCATGACCTGAGCCGAAGGCAGACGCCCAACAATCTGAGCCACCCAGGCGCCCCTAAAATTTTTTAATTATTTGAGAGAGAGGGCGAGCGCGCACACAACCGGGATGGGGGCAGAGGGAAAGGTAGAAGGAGACTCCCTGCTGAGCAGGGAATAGAACACAGGGCTTGATCCCAGGACTCAGAGATCATGACCTGAGCTGAAGGCAGATGCTTAACCGACTGAGCCACCCAGGTGGCCCAGAAATGTGTCTGTCTCAACAAAGTTGTTGAATTTATGGACATAGAGTTATTAGTAAAATTCCTTTATTACTCTTTTAATATCTGTTAGATGTGTCTAGTGCTGTCCCTTCTTTCATTCTTGATATTGGTAATTTGTTTCCTTTCTTTTTTTATCTTCATCAATCTGGCTTTGTGTTTATGAATTATATTAATTTTTTAAAAGAGTCTGCTTTTGGTTTTATTGATTTTTCTCTTTTCAATTTTATTTATTTATTTATTTATTTAAGTAAACTCTACCCCCATTGTGGGGTTCAAACTCATGACCCCAAGATCAAGAGTCGCATGCTCTACCAACTAAGCCAGCCAGGCACCCCTCAATTTCATTGATTTTGGTTTGTATTGATATTGCTCCCTTCCTTTTTTTTTTTTTTTTAAAGATTTTATTTATTTATTTGAGAGAGAGAGAATGAGAGAGAGCACATGAGAGGGAGGAGGGTCAGAGGGAGAAGCAGACTCCCTGCCGAGCAGGGAGCCCGATGGGGGACTCAATCCAGGCACACCAGGATCATGACCTGAGCCGAAGGCAGTCGCTTAACCAACTGAGCCACCCAGGCGCCCATTGCTCCCTTCCTTTTGTTTGCTTTGTGTTTAATTTACTCCTTTTTCCCCCCTGCTTTCTTAAAGTAGAAGTTTAGATAGTTCTTCTTGTTTAATATAAATATTTAATTATATAAATTTCCCAGGAACATTTTTAGCTCCTTTCTATGAATTTTGATGATGTGTTTTCATTGTTGTTCAGTCAAAATATTTTTTTAAGTCTTTTCTTTCTTTTTAATTTTTTTTAAAAGATTCATTTATTTCAGACAGAGATACGTGTATGTGTGTGTGTGCACACACACACACACATTGTGGGGGGCCAGGGGTGGAGGGGCAGAGAGAGAGGGAGACAAGCAGATTCCCCGCTGAGCAGTGAGCTCAATGTGGGGCTCGATCCCAGGACCCCGGGATCATGACCTGAGCCAAATCGAGAGTTGGAGTCTCAACAGACTGAACCAGACAGGTGTCCCCAGTTAAAAATATTTCTAATTTCCCTTGTGATTTACTCTTTGACCTGTAGGTTATTTAGGATTGTTTTGTTTATTTTCTAGGTATTAGGGCATTTTCTAGATATTTTCTGTTTTATTGATTTCTAATTAATTTCATTGTGGTAAAATAACAAATTTCAGGTTTTAAATTTTTTTTTTTTAATTCGTTGAGATTGGTTTTATGGCTCAGAATATGGCCTATCTTGGAGAATGCTCCATGTGTATTTGAAGAGAATATATTGCTCTTATTGGGTGGAGTGTTCTATAAATTTGATAGCCTTGTATCAACCAGGTGTTCTGCTTTACCAACTTTTTTGAAGACTTGTTCTATCAGTTATGGAGAGAGAAGTGTTGAAGTCCCTAACTCTACTTGTGGATTTTTCTCTTTCTCTCTTTTTTTTTTTTTTTTAAAGATTTTATTTATTTATTCATGAGAGACAGAGAGAGAGAGAGGCAGAGGGAGAAGCAGGCTCCCAAGGAGCAGAGAGCCCGATGCGGGACTCGATCCCAGGACCCCGGGATCATGACCTGAGCCGAAGGCAGACGCTTAACCATCTGAGCCACCCAGGCGCCCTCTTTCTCTTTTTTTAAAATTTTATTTATTTATTTTTAAAGATTTTATTTATTTATTTGACAGAGAGACTTAGCGAGAGCAGGAACAAAGGGGGAGTGGGAGAAGGAGAAGCAGGCTTCCTGCGGAGCAGGGAGCCTGATGCGGGCCTCCATCCCAGGACCCCGGGATCATGACCTGAGCTGAAAGCAGACGCTTAACGACTGAGCCACCCAGGCTCCCCTCTCTTTCTCTTTTTATCAATAGTTTTGCCTCATTTATTTTAACAGCCTGTTGTTAGGTGCATAAACATTTAGGATTATTGTATGTTTTTGGAAGATTGATCCCTTTATTGTCATATAATAACTATTTTTATACCTGGAAATTTTCTTTGAAGTATATTTTGATAATAATATAGTGACTCCAACTTTCTGTTGATTAGTGTTTGCATGGTTTTTTTTTTCCTTGTCTTACCTTTTTTTTTTTTTCTTTTCCTTGTCTTAGTTTTAACTACCTATATGTAACGTTTAAATTGGATTTCTGGTATCTTGTGTGTTTTGTTCCAGGTTTTTCTTATTTCTAACACTTCTGTTTGACTTTTTATTATTTTTTTATTTTTTAATTTTTTTAAAGATCTTATTTATTTATTTCACAGAGAGAGATAGCAAGGGCAGGAACACAAGCAGGGGGAGTGGGAGAGGGAGAAGCGGGCTTCCCACCGAGCAGGGAGCCCAATGTGGGGCTCGATCCCATGATGCTGGGATCATGACCTGAGCCGAAGGCAGACGCTTAATGACTGAGCCACCCAGGCGCCCCCCGTTTGACTTATTAAAAAAACCTTTATGAAGATTTAATTCACACAGTATACAGTTCATCCATTTGACGTGTATAATTCAGTGGTTTTTAGTATATCATAGAGTTGTGTGACTGTCACAACAATCAATTTGACATTTTCGTCATCTCAGAAAGAAACCCCATGCCCAATAGTAGTCAATCTCCATTTCCCCCTGAACAACCCCGCCCTTGCTTTCTGTCTTTATCGATTTGCCTATTTTGGACATTTCACACAAACAGAATCATGTAACATGCAGTGTTTTGTGACTGGCTTCTTTCACTTAGCATAATTTTTTCAAGTATATTGTAACACTTATCAGTACTTAATTCTTTTTTATTACTAAATACTCCATTGGAGAGCTGTATATTTTATTTATCCATTCATTACTTGATGGACATTTGGATTGTTCTGCTCTTTTGGCTATTAACAAATAATGCTGCTGTCAACATTCATGGACAAGTTTTTGTATGCATATATGTTTTCAGTTCTCGTGTATGTGTGTATGTGTTTGTATGTAGAGAAAGAGAGAATTGGGGTTCCTGGGTTATATGATAACTTTATCTAACCTTTTGAGGAACTGCCAAATTATTTTCAAAAGTGACCATACTTTTTTACTTGCCACCAGCAATATGAAGGTTCCAACTTCTCCACATTCTTTTTTTCTTTTAAAAGATTTTATTTATTTGACAGAGAGAGACACAGCAAGAGAGGGAACCACAAGCAGGGGGAGTGGGAGAGGGAGAAGCAGGCTTCCCGCCAAGGAGGGAGCCCAACGCGGGGCTCAATCCGAGGACCCTGGGATCATGACCTCAGCTGAAGGCAGACGCTCAACCGACTGAGCCATCCAGATGCTCCCTTCTCCACATTCTTACTGACACTTGTTATTATCCTTCTTTATGATAATATTCATTCTAGTGCTGTGAGGTGGATGTCATTGCAGTTTTGATTTGCATTTCCCTGATGTCTAGTGATGTTGAACATCTTTTCATGTATTTATTGGCCATTTATATATCTTTTTTTGGTAAAATGTCTATTCAAATCCTTTGCTTATTTTGGAGTTTTTTGTGTTTTTATTATTGAGTTATAAGAGTTCTTTATGTAGGGGCACCTGAGTGGCTCAGTTGGTTAAGCATCTGCCTTCGGCTCAGGTCATGATCTCAGGGTTCTGGGATCGAGCCCCAAGTTCAGCTCCCTGCTCAGCGGGAGCCTGCTTCTCCCCTCCTCCCGGCTTGTGCTCTCTCTCTCTATCTCTGTCACTGTCTCTCTCTCAAATTAACAAATAAAATCTTAAAAAAAAAAAGTTCTTTATGTATTCTAGATACAAATCTATTACTATATTTGCAAATATTTTCTGCCACTCAGTGAGGTTTTCTTTTTTTTTCTATATTAATAATGTCCTTTGATGTACAAAAGTTTTAAATTTTTAAAAATTCAGGTATAATTGACCTATAACATTATATTAGTTATAGTAATGATTCGATATTTGCATACATTGCAAAATGATCACCACAATAAGTCTAGTTAACATCTGTCACCATACATGGTTACAAAATTTGTTTTTTCTTGTGATGAGAACTTTTAAGATTTGCTCTCTTAGCAACTTTCAAATATGCAATACAGTTAATATTAACTGGGGTTGTCATGCTGTACATTACTTCCCCATGACTTTATTTATTTTATAACTGGAAGTTTGTACCTTTTGATTTCCTTCTTTTTTATGTCTGAATAATATTCCATTGTATATTTTACCACATTTTCTTCATTCATTCATCCATCAGTAGAATCATACGTTATTTCCATTTCTTTTTTTTTTTTTTTAAGTAATCTCTATGCTCAATGTGGGGCTCTCTATGCTCAATGGGACTCATGACCCCAAGATTAAGAGTTGCATGCTCTACTGATAGCCAACCAGATGCCCATAAGTTGTTTCCATTTCCTGGCTATTGCAAATAATGCTGCAGTTAACCTGGGGGTGCTTGTATCTGTCCAAGTTGGGTTTTTATTTTCTGAAGATAAATACCCAGAAGTGGAGTTAATAGATCATATGGTATTTCTAGTTTGGGTTTTTTGAGGAACGTCCATATTGTTTTATATAGTGGCTGCACTAATTTACATTCCCGCCAGCAGTGCACAAGGGTTCCCTTTTCTCCACATCCTCACTAACACTTATTTCTTATCTTTTTGATAACAGTCATTCTAACATGTATGGGGGATATCTCATTGTGGTTTTGATTTGCATTTCCCTGGTAATTAATGATGTTGTGCATTTTTTTCATATATCTGTTGGCCATCTTTTTTAGAAAAGTCTCTATTGAGATTCTTTTCCCATTTATAATCAGATTGTGTTTTTGCTATTGAGTTGTGTGAGTTCATTATATTTTGGATATTAACCCCTTCTCAGATAGTATATATGATTTGTAAATATTTTCTCCTATTTAGTAGGTTAGGTTACCTTTTCATTTTGATAGTTTTATTTGCTGTGCAGAAGCTTTTTAGTTTGATGTAGTGCCACTTATTCATTTTTTATTTTTATGCTTTACTTTTAGTCTTAAATCCAAAAAATTATTGCTAAGACCGCTATTAAGGAGCTTATTGCCCATGTTTTCTTCTAGGAATTTTATAATTTCTGGTCTTACATTCAAGTCTTTAATCCATTTTGAGTGAATTTTTGTGTATGGTGTAAGATAGAGGTTCAGTTTCATTTTTTTGCATGTGGCTGTCCAGTTTTCCCAGCCCTATTTATTGAAGAGACTGTTCTTTCCCTATCGTTTGTTCTTGTCCCCTTTGTTGTAAATTAATTGACCATATATGTGTGCTTTTACTTCTGGGCTATCAATTCTGTTCTAATGTTGTAATGTAGTTTGAAATCAAGATGTTTGACATCTCCAGCATTGTTCTTTCTCAGGATTGCTTTGACTCTTTGGAGTCTTTTTTGGTTCCGTATAAAGTTGAGGATTGTTCTATTTTTGTGAGAAATGTCATTGGAATTTTGATAGGCATTGCATTGAATCTGTATATTACTTCGGGTAGTGTGAACATTTTAACAATATTATACAAATATGTACAGAATATTCCATCCCAAAACAACAAAATACAATTTCTTTCTTTTTTTTTTTTTTTAAAGATTTTATTTATTTGACAGAGAGAGACACAGCGAGAGAAGGAACACAAGCAGGGGGAGTGGGAGAGGGAGATGCAGGCTTCCCGCAGAGCAGGGATCCCAATGCGGGGCTCAATCCCAGGACCCTGGGATCATGACCTGAGCCGAAGGCAGACACTTAATGACTGAGCTGCCCAGGCGCCCCGAGAATACACTTTCTTCTCAATTACACATGGAATACTCTTCAGGATAGTTCATATGTTAGGCCACAAAACAAATTTTAAAAACTTAAGAAGACTGAAATCATATCAAGTATCTTTTTCAACCACAGTGCTATAAAAGTAGATATAAATTACAAGTACAAAAGTGGAAAACTCACTAATTTGTGGAATGTAAACAGCATGCTACTGAACAACCAATGGGTGAAAAAAGAAATCAAAAGAGAAATTAAAAAAAACAAACCTTAAGACAACTGAAAATGGAAATAGAACACACCATAACTTATAAGATGCAGCAGAAGTAGGTATAAGAGGAAAGTTCATGGCAATAAATGCTTACATCAAAAGAAGAAAAATCTTTTTTTTTTTTTAAAGATTTTTATTTATTTATTTGACAGAGGGATTGCGAGAGCAGGAACACAAGCAGGGGGAGTGGGAGAGGGAGAAGCAGGCTTCCTGCTGACCAGGGAGCCTGATGTGGGACTTGATCGCAGGACCCTGGGATCATGACCTGAGCCCTAGGCAGACACTTAACAACTGAGCCACCCAGGCACCCAAGAGAAGAAAAATCTTAATCTAATTTTACATCTCGAGGAACTAGAAAAAGAACAAGTGAAGCCCAAACTTAGTAGAAGGAAGGAAATAACAAAGATCAGAGGGAAAAAAAAAAAAAAGAAAAGAAAAGATCAATGAAACTAAGAACTGGTTCTTCAAAAAGATAAAATAAAATTGACAAATCTTGCATTAGACTCACCAAGTATAAAAGAGAGAAGACTCAAATAAATAAAATCAGAAGTAAAAGAGGAGAAGTTACAACTGATACCACAGAAATACAAAGGATCCTAAGAGACCATATGAACAAATGTATGCCAACAAATTGGAAAAATGGATAATTCCCTGGAAACATACAACCTACCAAGACTGAAACTTAAAGAAATAGAAAATCTGAACAGACTAATTGCTAGTAAGATTGAATTAATAATTAAAACCTCTCCCAAAACAAAAGTCCAGGACCAGACAGTTTCATGGGTTAATTCTGCCAACATTTAAAGAATTAATACCAATTCTTCTCAAATTATTCCAAAATAAGGAGAAGAAGGGAACACTTCCAAACTCATTTTATGAGGCCAACATCACCCTGATATCAAAACCAGACAAGGATGCCAGAAGAAAAGAAAATTGCTGGCCTGTATCCCTGATGCACATAGATGCAAAAATCCTCAACAAAATATTAGCAAGCCAAATTCAACTCTCAGTAGATGCAGAAAAAGCATTATACAAAAAAATTCAACATCTGTTTATGATAAAAACTCTCAACAAACAGGGTATAGCGGAAATATACTTCAACATAGCAAAGGCCATATATGACAAATCCACAGCTAACATTATACTCAGCAATGAAAAACTGGAAGCTTTTCCTCTAAGATCAGGAACAAGACGAGATGCCCATTCTTGACACTTTGATTCAACATAGTACTGAAAGTCGTAGCCAGAGTAATTAGGCAAGAAAAAGAAATAAAAGGCATCTAAATAGAAAAGGAAGAAGTAAAACTGTCACTGTTTGCAGATGACATTTTTAAAAGCTTTGAGAAAGTAGAGAAATCCGGGGTGCCTGCCTGGCTCAGTTGGTAGAGCAGCCCTGTTTATTTTATTTCATCAAATAAATCTTAGGCAATCAGTAAAAAGTAATGCTTGATTTTTTCCCCCCCACTTATAGTGTTAAATGTTTACAAAAGTCAGTGAAGGATTCTTATTACATAATGTGTAGAGCATGTGCCTGTGAACTTGAAGTTTGTGCAAAATGTGGAAAGAAGGAAGACATTGTTATTCCGTGAGTATTTTTTTTTTTTTAATGTTTGGGATTTATTCTTTTAGTAATTGATAATGTGGATTTTCTTTTGAGGAAACATCTGGTAGCTCTGAGAGTCTTAAGGTGCAGTATATCACACTGACTTAGACTTCTTTTTTTTCTACCTAACAGGAAAAAGTCTTAATTATTCATTACATTTTTCTATCATTATAGTAAAAATAAAACTTCATATTTTTAGGAAATTAAAATATTTATCCATGCAGTTCACATCCATCAGTCATCACAGAAGAATTTACTCATTATGCAACTACTTTTCTTGAATGGACATCATGTATTAATTTCTTTGAGCCTACTTTATTGACCACAGTATTCTAATTGGTTGGATCTTGACTGAAGTTAGTCTTCAAGGATCTTTTTCTCTATACTTATTTTACAAGACTCCTATTAATCAGGAAATATAGTATAAAGTTCTTTTCAATCTACGGGTAAATAACAAAAGCCTGAGAAATAAATAGAAGTTTTTTTTTTCATTTTTAGGTTTAATAAAGAATCAGAGAAGACGGGAAATCCTGAAAGTAATCTGCGTTCCAACCATAGAAGTTGCAGAAGAAAAGAAGAAAGTGATGATGACTTAGATTTTGATATTGACTTAGAGACAAAAGACAATCAAGTGGATTAATATATTAAAAGTCAGTTTGGGGGCGCCTGGGTGGCTCAGTCGTTGGGCATCTGCCTTTGGCTCAGGTCATGATCCCGGGGTCCCGGGATCGAGTCCCGCTTCGGACTCCCTGCTCGGTGGGAAGCCTGCTTCTCCCTCTCCCACTCCCCCTGCTTGTGTTCCTGCTCTCGCTGTCTCTCTCTCTGTCAAATGAATAAAATCTTTAAAAAAAAAAAAGTTTGAAAATATGAAATTCTGAATGACTTTTGACTTTTGACAGTTTTACACAAAAATACTATGGAATCCTAATGAGAAAAATAGCAAAAACCTATAGAAAACAGGCAAAAGTCACACATGGACAATATAAATTATGCATGATACTGGATAATTATAAAACTTTCATCCAGAGTTTTCTTATAATGAATTTTTAAGTAGCATATGCTAGAATACCTGCCAAAATGAGTATTAGGGTATCATATTGCAGTTCATGGGAACTATTTAGAAAAGTATACTACCTAATATCAAACTAAACAAGATTCAGAATTATTGGTTGTGTAAGAACTATCTCGTGGAAAAATCAGTGCTAGCCTCAAAAATTGGTCCTCATTAAGTACCTTTTTATAGATTGATCTCAAGTAAATGGCCCAAAGAACAAAGCCCCCTTACTTATAAGCTTGCTTGTTATAAAAAGCTCATTATTTTATTTTTAGTTTTTAGTTTTTAATTTTCTTTTTTTAAGATTTTATTTATTTATTTGACAGAGACAGTGAGAGAGAGAACACAGCAGGGGGAGTGGGAGAGGGAGAAGCAGGCTCCCCGCGGAGCAGAGAGCCCGATGCGGGGCTCCATTCCAGGACCCTGGGATCATGACCTGAGCCGAAGGCAGATGCTCAACGACTGAGCCACCCAGGCGCCCCAAAAGCTTGTTATTTTATTACTGTGTTTCATTCCATTGTCTTTACTTACCACAATTCATTTCTCCTCTCTAATGTTGAGGGACATTTGAGTTATTTTAAAATTTTCCCACTACAAAGAGTACTGCTGTGAGCATTGTTATATGTGTTTCTTGGTAAACATGTCTTGTTTCTTGGTGCATATTTCTATTAGATATATATCTAGTAGTGATACAGGCCATCCAGCTATATGCATATGCATCTTCTGATTACTGTATAATGCCAAGCTGTCTTTCCAGAAGAATTGTTATCTCCTTTCCCTACAGCAATATATTAAGAGTTCCAGTGCTCTGTATCCTTTCTAACACTTGATCTTTAAATTTCTGTCAGTTTGATAAGTGTGCAATGTATGTCTTTGTCTTATTAATTTTGTAATTTATATGTATATGTATGCATATATATACATATACACACACATCTATGGATGGACACTTAGATTGCTTCCATATCTTGGCTATTGTAAGTAATGCTGCAATAAACATAGGGCTGCATATATCTTTTCGAATTAGTGTTTTTATTTTCTTTGGGTAAATACCCAGTGGTGGAATTACTGTATCATATAGTATTTCTATTTTTTAAGTTTTTGAAGAACCTCCATACTGTTTCCCACAGTGGTTGCCCCAACTGCCATTCCCATGGACAGTGACAAGGGCTCCCTTTTCTCCACATCCTCACCAGTACTTGCTGTTTTTTGTCATTTTGAGAGTAGCCATTCTGACAATTTGTGAGATGATTTCTCTTTGTGGTTTTGATTTGCATTTCCCTGATGATGCGGGATGTCCAGCATCTTTTCATGTGTCTCTTGGCCATCTGTATGTCGGCTTTGGAAAAATGTCTATTCAAACCCTCTACCCCTTTTTAATCAGATTTTTTGTTTAAAAATATAAAATCAAAACATTGAGGAAAATGGACACATAAATGGAGAAAGATAAAATAAATGGAGAGAGGTACCATGTTCATGCTGGGGAAGTCTCAATATTTTAGTTTACAGTCTTACAGAAAGTTTCCCATAAATTTGGCTTACCTTTTGCATATAAACTTATTTTCTGGACAAGGTAACTTTTGTGGTTCAAGAGCCAACTAAATCATTAGTCCTAGCATAAGTTCTTTCCCATCTGAATGAATCATAACTCCACAGATTACGTTCTCAGGAGAGAAATTTAACAAAGAGCATCACCTAGTGACATATCCTAATATCTGCATTTCTGTCTTTAGTGCTAAAAAAGGTTTTGTTTTGTTTTCTTAAGCAGACATAAATTTAATTGTTATATTTCGTTTGTTTATTTTTTTTTAGGAATTATTTTGTCTAATCTAAAAATTTCTTTTCATTGGAACTCAACATGGATCTAAATCCTGCCGTGTCACTTACGAGCTGTATGTCTTGGTACAAATTAATCTTTGTGTGCCTTGGTTTCCATGAGGTTGTTAGAAGGATTAAATGCATTAATATGTGAAATGCTTAGAACCCGTAAGAACACTATACTATTACTATTTGATTATATATTAATTGGTAATGAATTAAAATTAATTAGTAACGAAGACAGCAATTTAGTTGTTTGCCTACATTCTGCAAGTTATATATGTAAATATATATATATATATATATATAAATTCCATATATGTATTTAGGAAATGCAGAAGGTATATATATGGAATTCTGTTGCTTGCAGATCCATGCTATCTGGTGCCAGAGTCTTTTTTTTTTTTTTTTTAAGATTTTATTTATTTGATAGAGACAGCGAGAGAGGGAACGCAAGCAGGGGGAGTGGGAGAGGGAGAAGCAGGCTTCCCGCTGAGCAGGAAGCCCGATGCGGGGCTCGATCCCAGGACCCTGAGATCATGACCTGAGCCGAAGGCAGACGCTTAACGACTGAGCCACCCAGGCACCCCCCAGAGTCTGTTGGTATTACCTACTGTACTATAGTACCACTCTAGCACACATCAAAAGCAGTTCCAAAGGTAAATAGAGAAAACTATATTAGATGGAATGTCCTCCATGGCATGAACTTATTTGGTGACTACAAAGGCTTGGAATAATAATGACAACAATATGATAATAGCATTCATTCAACAAATAATCACTGAGCACCTTACGTGTGCAAGGGTGCTGTACAAGATACGTGGGGTACAACAACGAACAAAACAAAGATCCTTATCCTTTCAGAGATAACTTTTTAGTGGTTGGAGACAGACAATAAGCATTGAACATAAGAAGTAAATTATATTAGAAGGTGAAAGTGCTGTAGGAAAAAATAAGGAATGGTTGGGTGATTGGGAGTCTAAGGGCTTGGATAGCATAGGGATGAGGGTGTACAAATGGGTGGGAAGTGGGCTATGATTTTTTAAATGAGGTGCCCAGAGAGACATGTTGGGGAAGAATGTTCCAGGCAGAGGAACCATTGTAAGATTTTGCCACGTATGTTCAAGGAACAGCAAGGAAGGAAAGGAATGATTAAACCGGAGAGTCATAAGACATCAGAGAGGTAATGGATGGCCAGATCATGTGAAACCTGCTTTTAAGAGGTTTCTTCTTTATCTTTGGTTTTCAGCCATTTGACTGTGATATTCTTGTTTGTGACTTAAGGTTTTCTGAATTCTTCCGATCTGTTGGTCACTGTCCTTAAACAAGACTTGGAGAGTTGCTGGCCGTTGTTTCTTCAACAGCTGTTTTTCTCTCTTTTCTCCTTTCCTTCTAGGACTTCACACATACCTTTAGATTTTTTTGACTGTGTCCCTTGTCTTTCTCATGCTCTGCTTTCTTTTTTTCCATTTGTTTTTTCCTTTATGTGCTTCAGTTTGTGTGTGGTTTCTGATTTTTAAAAAATTTTTAAATTTTATTTTAGTTTTTTTAGAGGCAGAGAGGAGCAGGGCTTAATCTCACAACCCTGAGATCATGACCTCAGCCAAAATCAAGAATTGGGTGCTTAACTGACTGAGCCACCCAGGCGCCCCTGTTTCACTTTTTTAAAAAATAATCTCTATCCCACTGTGGGGCTTGAATTCACGACCCCAAGATCAAGAGTCACATACTCTACTGACTGAGCCAGTCAGGTGCCCCCAGTTTGTATGTTTTCTTTTGGCCTTTTTTTGCGTTCAATAATTATGTCTTCAGGGCGCCTGGGTGGCTCAGTCGTTAAGTGTCTGCCTTCGGCTCAGGTCATGATCCCGGGGTCCTGGGATCGAGCCCCCATCGGGCTCCCTGCTCGGTGGTAAGCCTGCTTCTCCCTCTCCCACTCCCCCTGCTTGTGTTCCCTCTCTCGCTGTCTCTCTCTGTCAAATAAATAAATAGTCTTTAAAAAAAAAATAATTATGTCTTCTAGATAAATAGGATTAAGGTGTTGAGTGTGCTTTTAAACCCAGCTAATAAATTGCTAATTTCAGATCCTGGATTTTGCAGTTCTCAAATGTCCATTTGATTCTTTTTTTATTGATTATAACTGTTGAAATATTCCATGTTACCTATCTTGTGCATCTTTTTCTCTTTTTTTCTTTGACATATTCATCACAGTTATTTTGAAGTCCTTTTTCAACTTTTGTTTGCTTTTATTGATTATTTTATCTTAATTATTGGACACTTTCTCCTGTTTTGCACATCTAATAATTTTTATTACATGATAGAAATTGTGGATGATACATTATAGAGAGTTCCTCTAAAAAACAAATTACTGCAGATCAACTTGATCCTATCAGAACTTGGGTTTAGGCTTTGCTGGGGTGGTCTGTTGCAGTTTCACATTTATTTCTAGAGTTCCTTATTCCTGTGTTTTACTTCTCCAGTATTGTCTTTATTCCTGGGCATGTAATCCTGGGGTCTTAACATGGGTAAGGCCAGACTCCAGCACTGCGTGACCTCTGACATCTCTGGCTGGCTCTAAGCCTCTCAGCAGCTGTTCTCTGCTAGGACTCCTTGAGTTGTGCCCTGGGCTTGTGCGGCTTTGGAGAGTAAGGAATGACCAGAGAAGCAGAAAGAGAACTAAAGATGGGTATCTTGGAAGGCAAGGGGCATGTGGATTAAGTGCTGATTGTATCCTGATACTGTTCAAAACTACGCCCTCTCCATGATAAGCTCATCGAATGTTCATCATGACTCTGTGTAGTGATAACGATCATTATCCAGGTTAACAGATGAGAAATGAAGCTAAGTAATTTGGCATAAACAGAAAAATATTAGGTCTAGGTTTTGAACCTATACAATCATCTGATCCCAGAACCCATTCTGCATATTAGGGTTAGTATGCATGAGAATAGCATGTGTGTTGCTGACAGGATAACTCCACTGTTTTCCATACTATTATCCTACCAGGACTCTGCTGACAGTCCTCTGTCATGCTTTCATCTTCCGTTATTTCACACAATTCAGAGCTTTTTTCTGAAGAACGTTGGGTCTCAGGCATCATTGGAGAGTGCTCATTGCTGATGCCCTTGAATTCAAATCACTTTTTTATACTCCATTCCATGACTGTTGATTTCCACATTTGAGTCATAATACCTTTAATCTTTCTAAGCAGGTGATGCGGCTTTATTGTGAGGCCTACTTGCATAATGGAAAGAATATAGGTGTTTGCAAGCAGTTCTGAATATATCCAGTAGGTTGTATTGGGAAGGTATGTTGCAGTGATTATCTTTTAATACAGTAATAATTATTAAGAGAAGAAAAAGAAAGTTGTTATATGTACTTGGTACGAATGTTTTTCTTTTATCACGTAAGATAAACAGCAGTGTTCTGAGTAACTGTTGTTCAGTTTTCAGGTGACTAAACTAAGCTCAGAGGTTAAGTAACTTGCCACAGTCAGAAAGATAATAAGTAATAAACCTGGGGCACCTGGGTGGCTTAGTCAGTTAAGTGTCTGCCTTTGGCTCAGGTCATGATCCCAGGGTCCTGGGATCGAGCCCCACGTCGGGCTCTCTACTCAGCGGGGAGTCTGCTTCTCCCTCTCCCACTGCCGTTCCACCTGCTTGTGCACTCTCTCTCTCTCTCTCTCTGTCAAATAAATAAATTAATAAACAATCTTAAGAAAAGGTAATAAACCTAAGATTCAAACCAAGTCTATACGGCTCCAAAGCCTGTATTATTTCAATCACATTTATGCAAAATTACCCATATTCCATGTTCCTACACGTTTTTTTCCCCTTATGTGAAATTTGTAACAACATTAACTTGAACGCACCTCTATCCCTTCCTATCTCCCTCTTTCTGGGTCTTTTCCTTCCCTTGTAACATTAGTTGTGTACTGAATGATTGCCCTGTTCTAAAGCTACATTTTTTTTTATTATAGAAAGTTTATAGATATCCTCCATATAACTTGTGGCATAGAATTTTGTCACTCATGATGTTTTGATTTGTGTGTAATATTGAATGTTGCAAGACCATTTCCCACAGTTTTTTACTGGCAACCCTTATGGAGTCATGGGAGTACGCTGGGATTACATACTCAGCTGTATACTAATGAGTCCCACAATTCCATCAATAATTATACAGATGGAAATAATTATGCATTCTCAAATCTCTTACATAAGACTTTTTAAGGAATTAAAGTACCAGACTTTCAAGAGATATTACTACATAAAATTACACATGAAGTTGCACCTTTTATTTCTATATAATCTTAAAAATGAAAAATTTTTATAATCTTAAAAATGGTTCTTTTCAAAGGAAAAATGTGCATTATCATAGAATGTACAGTTGGTACTTGTACTAATATGGAAGATTTAAGGGACACCTGGGTGGCTCAGTTGGTTAAGTGTCTGACTCTTGGTTTTTAGCTCAGGTCATGATCTCAGGGTTGTGACATTGAGCCCTGTGTTAGGCTCTGTGCTCAGTAGGGAGCCTGCTTGAGATTCTCTCTCTTCCTCTCCCTCTACCCCTCCCCCCAACCTTGTGCAGGCACGCTCTCACTCTCTCTCTCTCTAAAAAAAAGGAAGATTTAAAAATATATATTGGATATAAAAATACAAATAGTACCTAAGTGTTCAGAAGTTGACTAAGTGATACAATATTTTATCAAAATTTGGCTTAGAATTTTCTGTAACCTCTAGAAATATTAATTTGAAGTATATAAATTAAATTTTGTATTAAATATTTAAATGTATATTATTAAATACTACTTAAAATTATATTTTTCATTTTTTTAAAAAAATATATATTTTTTTAGTTTTAAGTAATCTCTAAACCCAATGTGGGGCTTGAATTTACAACCCCGAGATCAAGAGTCACATGTTCTACCAACTAAGTCAGCCAGACACCCCAAGTTTTTTCATTGTTTTAAAGCAAATCAAATGTCTTTGAACTCGTGTTCGCTTTGGCAGCACGTATACAGAAATTGGAGCGATACAGAGATTAGCATGACCCCTGCACAAGGATGACACGCAAATTTGTGAAGCGTTCCATATTTAAAAAAAAAAAGTCTTTGAACTCAACATTAGCATTAAGTTGCAAGTAACATTTTAAAAGGTATACATTGTCCATTGATGAACTTCACAGATATGATGAGCAAAAGAATGGAAACACAATGAGGTTACATATTTTATGATTCTGTTTATATCTAAGTTCAGAAATGGTCAAAACTAATTTATTGTGATAGATATCAGGATAGTGGTTACTTTTGGGGGTGTGATACTGACAAGGAAGGGGCATGAGAGAACCTTCTGGAATGCAGGAGTCACCTGATCTTGATCTAGGTGATGGTTACACTAGGGTATAGAGATATCAAATTCAGGGGCTCCTGGGTGGCTCAGTTAAGTGTCTGACTCTGGCCCAGGTCATGATCTCAGGGTCCAGGGGTAGAGCCCCGCATCAGGCTCCCTGCTCAGTGGGGAGCCTGCTTGTCCCTCTCCCTCTGCCTCTCCTCCTGCTCCTGCTCTCTCTCTCTCTCAAATGAGTAAATAAAATCTTTAAAAAAAAAAGAAATATAAAATTCAATACTTAAGGATTTGCTTAGTTTATTGTATGTAAATGTTACCTGAATTTGAAAATAATTATAACTGTAAATTAAAAGCACTTAACAGTATACTGTTGTCAAAACCATGCCTTGAAATAAAGCAACATAAATCTTTACTTCAGGAGAATAGGAGGTAGAGTGACTTGGAGGCAAAAAGGATGTTTAAATCCTAACCCTGCCTCTTACTCATTGTGTGACCCTGGACCAGTTTCTTTACTTTTGCGAAGTTACCTTGTGTGTATCTTACCTATTTGTAAAATGAGGATGGTGACTTCTATAGTATAAGATTTCTGCAAGTATTAAATATAGTATCTATGAAGCTCCTGGCTGTAGTAGGTGCTCCATTCATGATGTTTATACATATTAAGTTATAAATTTTGGTTTTGAGATTTTCTTTCACATTATCCTAAGAGGCTCTGTTGGGGTGAGAAGTAGGTAAACTGAAAATTCTTGGGTTAAGAAAAAGAAAAAAAAAGCAAATTCTATTAACATGGAATTCTATTAGATATAGATATAGATTTCTATTAAATATAGAATTCTATTAGATTCCATTCTATTAGAATAGATGTAGGATTCTATTAACATTGAAAGAGGAGAAGCAGACCCCTCCAACGAAAGCATTTGTACAAGAAATGTCAGAACTGCTATTGGCTCTTTTTAGTACTTGCTAGGGATAGACCCTTCAGTGACAACATAGACAAATGTGAGTGCAATAAACAACCTTTAGAAACAGTATTTCTGACAATAACAACTTTACAAACTGCCTTTCATTCCTTTGTTAAAACTGAGTAATGGCACAATGCTAACTGTAATTAATACCACACACAGAGAAACTCAGAAACTTCAATAAATCCAGTGATCAAAAAAATTTCTATTTTAAAATTACATAACGAATTAAGAAGAGAAAGTTAATTAGAAAAGCATATTCCATGACACTGAACTTTTACTTAAATTATAAATTTGCATGTTTACATTACAAATACAAGTTTTTGTGTAATTGACTATCACCTTATTTATTCCACTTTTTATTTTTATTTTAATCTAGTCACAAATTTATTTGTGGAACATATTTTCTTTAATCTGTCAAAGAGTTTTTTCCTTGAGAAATCATGGTAACGTGGGGAACAATGACCTAAATGACCAATATAGGAAATGAATTGGCCCTGAGGAAATGCCAGGACCAGGTGAGGTTAGGAAAGATGGTCTCCTAAAGGATGAAAGTGACGTCCCTTAGCAGAGGATATTACAGCATGTCCGCAAAGTCAGGAAACACAAGATAAACTGGCCTTTACACATGTTATTTACACTTTCACATAGTATACTCCGTCTGTGTTCTAGTGAAGCACTCTAAAGCAAGAGGTCCAATTGTTATTCTGGAAAAAAAATATATAATTAACACACCACAGAGTGTCCAGAACATCTGGTAACACAGGAAGAATAGTGTATTTATTATGCGTCACCCAAAAGCATACTGAACATACTATTTGGAAACACAACTGAACAGTTATACACTGTTTAAAAAGAAGTTTCTCCTATGTTTCTGCCTTTGCAACACTTGGGGCTGCCAGCTGAACAAGGCAGGTGCACTGCTGGTGGACGGTGACAACAAGACTTACTGAGACAAGTGTTTCTTATAAATAACTTGGAAACGCTTCTGGAACCCATTTCTTGGCAATGAAAACTGTATGTTTCAGATCCTCTTAAGTGATTTGATTTATACATGGGAAGTCCTCAATCGGCAGTTCCAGTAATACTTAATACTGCTCTGCCCCTGTTGGTAAAGTTCCGAGGATGTCCTACAGAAACTGAAAATCCCAGAGGAAAGAAGCTCTGGGGGGGGGGGGGGGGTGGTGTGTGTGTGCTGTCTCTGCATGGTCACGATCATTTAATACAGGGGTTTGTGCTGTGGAACTGTTGGAACACATTGGTTACAACTGAAATGGCCCCCAGGAGATAGACTGGAGACAAAACAGGAATCCACAAATTCCCTTATTGGTTTGGACAGGCATCCAACCAGTCAACTTTTCTGTATTTTTCCAGTCATACGACCTTCCTCATTTCCTGTGAGCCACTTGTCATGTGCATTTTGCCCACACATGGGACAAGCCTGTAGTCCGAAAGTCCATCGTGTTCTTTCCAGCTGTAAACCGACTACAGAGCGGACTACACACACCATGGAATTGAACTTGAAGTAGTATTTTTGCTCTTTTTGTTCAATGCTGCATTGGGTAGCAAAAAGATTTTGAGGGAGTTTCAACTCTGGGGCCGCTGACCACCATTATGCATGAAGCTCATGAATCCACAGGTACACTTAGCACTGTCAGTAGACTGAATAATAACATGTCTTCCATATCTATCTACTATTTTTATATGTAGTGAATGTGATTAGTTAATGCAAATTCACAGTATTCTTCAAAGTATGTATTTCCTTGGTTTATACCAAAGATTCAATTAGAATATATAAGGCTGCCACTGTTTTTGGCTGTTAAAAAGGAATTCTTGGCCTGGGAATGGTTGGGAACCACTGATAAAACGATCAGCCTCATTGTGCTGTAAATTCTGTAAAATTCTATGAAAGTTTTTTCTACAATGTAGTGATAATTTTGTCTCTGTACTTTTTAAATGCTTTTTTGAGGTATAATTTACATACCATAAAATTCACCCATTTTAAGTGTAAGATTTATGATTTGGTAAATTTACAGCATTGTGCAATTATCACCACAATCCAGTTTTAGTACATTGCCATCACCTCGAAAAGATCTGTCATGGCCAGTTTTAGTCATTCCCCAATCCCGCCCCCAGCCTCAGGCAACTAATCTCCTTTCTGTGTCTATAAAGTTGTCTGTTATGAACCTTCCACAGAAGTGAAATCATAAAATAGGTAGTCGTTAAGTCTGGCTTCTTTCATTTAACATAACATTTTTGACATATATCCATGTTGTAACATGTATCAGGAGTTCATCATTCTCTCTCTCTCTCTCTCTCTCTTTTTTTTTCTGAATAGCACCCCATTGTATGGACATAAGAATTTTGTTTACTCATTCAATTCTACTTTATAGCTATTATGAATAATTGTGTTGTGAACATTTGTGTGTATTCACGTGAACAAATGTTTTCATTTTTCTTGGGTATACACATACCTAGGAAAGAGCTTTCTGGATCATATGATAAATTTATATTTAGTTTTTGAGAAACTACCTGGGTTACATTAGAATCACCTGTGATGTGTATTTAAAATACTGATCTTCTAGCCCCTTAGACAAAGCTCTCCTGCCATGTTGAGATAGTTCATGGAGCCAGGAAGGTGGCCCAACATGGCTCAGCAGGCCAACGTCCAAGCTTTGGGTGCATTGTGTCATTGCAGTGTGTTTAGCACATCTGTGAGGATGGGCTCACCCCTCTCGACAGCCTGGTACTACAGATCCTTAGGCACAGAGTTGTCTGAACCTCAGGTGTGGCAGGGACGAGCCAGCCATATTTGGAAACATTCTTTAGTAAGGGGCAAATATGGGTGAGATTTAGGAGCCATAGGGAAACACAGCGAGACGGATTAATCTTGTGCTCTGAGAGAGGTGTGGGAGAGACAAACTACTGGCGAAGAGGTCTCCTGACTCCTGACCAGGTGACTTGTGACCACATGGCCCATCTGGGTTGAAGCAGCTCAGCCTTTAGAGGGCGGTTGAAGGAGAGGAGGAGTAGAGGACAAATGCATTGTTTCCCTCGCAGAGGTCAGAGTTCAAGCTGACTCTGTTTCCCGTCCCTGCTGGCTTCTCAAGTCCTGGTTCTGTAATATGTGATCTGCTCACTTCCTCGGAATGCCTAAGTTCTTGCAAATAGGTTTGTGGGAAAGAGTTACTCTCACCCACCCCTTAAACATCTTGTTTTGTTTTCTGTCTTTTCACGTAACTTCAGATGATGTAATGTTCAGAGATACCCAATTATACCGCTATCAGATGAGAGGAAAAGTGACTGTGAGGCTCCATTCTGATTATAGCTTTGTCCCTAACTGGCTCTACAACTCCAGCAAATTACTTCACATGCCCAGCCTGATGTTTCTTCTTGTGTGAAATGACAGTGTCGGTCTGCATTATTGGTTCTCATCATGTGGTCCCAGGACCAGTGGCATCAGCTTCACCTGGGAACTTGTTAGGGATGCGAATTTTGGGGCACCACCCAGAAACACTAAAATACACTCGGGGTGGGGTCCAGCAATCTGTGTTTGAACAAGCCCTCCAGGGGATGATGATGTTCAGCAAAAACTGTTCTAGATTGGTAGTTCTCAGCCCTGGCTGCACATTAAAATCGCCAAGACAGCTTTTATAACTTACCAGTCCTGGGCTCTCACCTTCAAAGATTCTGATTTAAATGATTTCTAGGGGGGCCCGGACGTTGTTATGTGGTTTTAATGGACATCTAGATGCTATTGGAGGTCTATTACAACTAAAAGTCACTTTGTAAATCTAAACGCGCACATCCAGACCTATAGCCTTCTTAGGCCACTAGGTGTTGCTATCATAGAGAAAGAAAGGCATTTTCAAAACTGCCGCTGGATATGCATAGAGGAGGAAAGTGTATCTCTTAATTTCTGGTAAGAGGTTATTCTGTGATTTATATCTGAGTACAATTTGTTAAATATTTATTTGCAGTTTGTTCAGTCTTATTCAAAGCAATGAAATGCCCATCATCAGTGATAGAATGAATAAATACATTGTGGTGTATACATACAATAGAATATTCCTCAACGGTGAAAGTAAATAATCTAGTGATACACACAGCGATACTGCTGAATCTCACAGTGGTGAGCAAAAAATAAACTGGACACAAAGTAGAAATACTGTATGATTCCATTTAAATGAAAAAAAAAAAGCAGGCAAAATTAATCTGTGTTGATAGAGGTCAGAATAGTGGATACCCTTGGAGGTAGGACTAAAAGTGAACAGCAGGGAACCTTTTATTTATTTTATTTATTTATTTATTTATTTATTTATTTATTTTTTAAAGATTTTATTTATTTATTTATGAGAGACAGAGAGAAACAGAGGGAGAAGCAGGCTCCCAAGGAGCGGGAAGCCCGATGCGGGACTCGATCCCAGGACCCTGGGATCATGACCTGAGCCGAAGGCAGACGCTTAACCATCTGAGCCACCCAGGCGCCCAGCAGGGAACCTTTTAGAGTGCTGGAAATGTTCTACTTTTTGATCTGGTGAGAGTTATGTGCATATATGCACATATATGTATATTGAGCTATACTCTTAAGATTGCACTTTATGTCTATTATTCCTCAATAATAAAGACTTACAAAAATTGAAATGTAATCTTCAGGGGGAATAATTGTCATACTAGCCCAGTATCACTCAGTAATCTATTACTTTATTTTGCCACCTGTGGTCATGAGAGGTGAACATAGCACTTTGATTTCATGTTGATACTAAGTTAACATGTGTGTATCAATATATATGGCCCCAGGGTGAGAAGGTAATGACATGCTCTCTATATTTAAACCCTTCTTTGTTTTGACTCTTTGTATGTGTCCAGGCACACGTTCTGCAGCAATACACTTGGGTGATTGATTTTCTTATGGCAACCGTCTGCTCTCTCTTCCTTACTCTTCAAATTCTGTAATACAATGTAATAAAATTACTACTTCTTTATTATCTGCAGAAAAAGCCCTCTACACCTCTCCTGTCACTGATAGGAGGTCAGATCCTTCCTAACAAATCAAAGTGAGGTAAAAAGAATCAGTCTGTAGCAGAGGAAAACAAATCCTTGCAAACTGTACTAAGCCATTGACGGTCAAAACAAGGCATACTGGGAGGGCATTCAGGAAAGAAAAATGTGTTGGGGAAATGAAAATCAGAGTCACTTAGCAGAATGCACAAAAACCCATTGGAAAGGAAGCCTTAACATAATAGATGGGGGGGGGCGCCTGGGTGGCTCAGTTGGTTAAGCGACTGCCTCCGGCTCAGGTCGTGATCCTGGAGTCCCTGGATCGAGTCCCTCATCGGGCTCCCTGCTCGGCAGGGAGCCTGCTTCTCCCTCTGACCCTCCCCCCTCTCATGTGCTCTCTCTCTCTCATTCTCTCTGTCTCAAATAAATAAATAAAATCTTAAAAAAAAAAACAACAACAAAACAAAAACAAAAACATAATAGATGGGAAATTACCATCCGTTACTCAGCTATTACTTTAAAGCCACAAGCTGGGTGATCTGATTTCATCTAATCAAAAGCAGGGGCTGGGCTGCCTGACGCCTACCTATGAAATCATTGAAGGAGAGCTGAAATCTTTGTTCAGCTGGGAGTATATTAAATGCTGTCAGAGTTTCACCCGATCCAGTCATTTTGTGATGCTGTGCTCTGTTCCCCTGCGTACCAATCTCTCTGGAATTGGGTACGATACATAAGGGCATATTTTTCCTTAACATAGTTGTTTTTCTAATCATGCTTTGTAACTTGGTTTATGGACGTGTTATGGCACGCCTATGAACACTGAGGTGCTTTCATTCATTCAGTCATGCCAAACTGTCCCGGGTGCTATGGGAGGATCCATGGAAGGATAAGGCAGTGTCTGCCCCAAGAGGTTTACAATCTACGTGGAGGGACCAAACGTAAACACACACAAGTTAATTTTTTAAAACCATAGTACATCTTCCATTTGTCCCTCTAGATTCACTCTCCATCCTGCCGCACCCTGTTTTGTGACCCGGGAGGCTGACTGTAGGGGTTACATCCATGGGTGTCCTTGCCTTTTGCTTCCAACTGGAGTCGTGTAATGGGAATCCCTGAAAGAGGAGTCCAGATTATTCCCCCGGCTTCCTCCCTGTGGGGTCACCATGGGCAGGCTGAGGATACGTAGAGATAGTCCGATGATTCTGTACATACAGACCTTTCTTCTAGTTCCAGAAGGACATCCTTAATGCTCCTTCAAGTCTAGAGGTGGTAATGATGTCATGCTCCTTCTAGCCTTAGGCTACTGTACCATGCTTTGTGGATTCCCTGTACCCTACTCAGTTCCTTGTAAATAGTCTCTTCTTATTTAATTTACTTATTTTAAGATTTTATTTATTTATTTGAGACAGAGAGGAGAGAGAGCAATGGAGGGGTGAGGCAGAGGGAGAGGGAGAAGCAGGCTCCCCGCTGAGCAGGGAGCCTGACATGGGGTTTGATCCCAGAGATCTGGGATCATGACCTGAGCCAAAGGCAGACACCCAACCAACGGAGCCACCCAAGTGCCCCCTGAATATCTCTTTTTAAAACACTCCTTAAACTAGTCAATTTTATTTATTTATTTATTTATTTTTAAGTAAATTCAACACCCAGTGTGGGGCTCGAACTCACGACCCCGAGATCAACAGTCACATGCTCAATGGACTGAGCCAGCCAGGCACCCCTAAACTATCCAATATTAGCATGTCATCTTTTTCTTTCTGGGATCTTGGCTGACATAAAAATTGCTATCACAAGTGGCCCCAGAAAATAGACATTTAGAATGGGATTCTGAGGTTGGGTTGCCCATCTCTTTGAAAAGCATAGACTTATTTGCCAGTGGAAAATGGGACACATAATCCCTGGTATATAGCAGCATTATGATTATTCAGATTATCCCCATGTGGGCAGGAGGAGGACAGATCAAGTAGTTGTGGCATTTAGTCATTATGGTGGTAATAATGATTATATAGATCATGGAGCCACCTGGCTTCCTTTGACGGTCCCAGAGTGTGTACAAAGGATAAAGGAGAAATGAAACTGTGAGTTTCCAACTTAAGTGGATAATCAGAAAGCCTGGGCGGAAGCTTTTGCAGGAAAAGAGCACATCTCCTATAGTCACAGAGCAGATGACACTGTGGGTACCATTATAGAAAAAGTCAAGTGAAAACTCTCCCTTCAGGATAGTAAGCCAAAAGCAATTCCCTGTCCCGGGAGGAATTCTAGAGGTCGGTGCCACCATCAAACACTTGAAAGCTGCAGCGGTACGATTCTGTCACATCCCCATTCCAGTTGCTTCTTTGGCTAGTACAAAAGTCAGATGGGTTACGGAGATGATTATATATTACGGCAAAATTAAACAGATGGTAATGCCAATCATAACCATGGCCTCGCTGCGGTATCGTTACTAAAACAAATCAGTATAGCCTTATGTATCCATTTATAGCTATTGACCTGGCAAATGCTTTTTTTCCATCCTCATCATTAATAACAATGTGAAGCATTTTGAAGCTGTTTGCCTTTGCCAGGCAGGGCAACAATATACCTTTACTGATTTGCCTCTAGGCCTTGTGAACTCTCCTGCAGTCTGTTGTAATAGAGCCCAAAGGGACTTCGATCATCTTGATAGTCTACATAGCCTCAGTCTGATCCACTGGAATGATGACATGATGCTAATTGGAACTGGGGAACAGGAAGTAGCAAGTACCCTACATGCTTTAGTAAGTCACATTTATGCCAGAAGGTAGGCGAGAAAGTCTATGAGAGTTCAGGGCCTTGCCGCATGTGTGATGTTTTGATGAGTGCAATAGTCTGACGCATGGCTCTTTTTTTTAATTTTTTAAAATTTTTTTTAAAGATTTTATTTATTCATTTGAGACACAGAGATACAGAGAGAGAGAGAGCATGAGCAGTGGGAGAGGCAGAGGGAGAGGGAGAAGAAGAAGCAGACTCTCTGCTGAGTCAGGAGCCCGACGCAGGGCTCGATCCCAGGACCCTGGGATCATGACCTGAGCCGAAGGCAGACGGTTAACCATCTGAGCCACCCAGGCGCCCCTGAGGCATGGCTCTTTAAAGTGAGACACAAGTTGCTTCATTGCCTTCACCACTACAGAAGGCACAATGTACGTTGGGTCTCTGGATTTTGGCAGCAACGTATGCCACACTTGAGCATGATGTTCCAACCTGTTTACCTAGTACGCTGTGAAGCTGATAGTTTTGAGTAGGATCCAGAGCAAGAAATCGTTCTGAAGCAGGTGCGGGCTAAGGTGCCAGTTGCCTGCCACTTGAGCCTTATGGCCCAGCAGACCCAATGATACCCAACATATCTGTGACCAAGAGAATATATTCTAGAACCTCTAGCAATCCCCAGTAGGAAACTCACGACCTGCTGGCAATTATTACCGTTTGAGAGCAGCTCTGGCTTGCTCCTGTGGCGTGGTAGAGCCTGAAAGCCTTACCATGGACCGTCATATATGTGTGTGACCCAACTACCCAACATGGATGGGAGCCTCCACTAACCATAAAACAATGTGTGTGTAGCAGCCTTCCATTATAAATGGAAATAAGATCTATGCAGTCAGTCCCACGCAGATCCAAGGGTCAAGAGAACTGCCAAGCGATGACTCAAGCCTCCCCCATTGCCTGGTCCTCTGTTTCACTGCCCTTCCTCACTGCATATACATGGCTTCAGGGGAAGATTTCGATGACCACTTGATGAAGGAGTATGGGCCTCGTATACTGTGGGATCTTCTAATATGCTCGCATCTGTAGCCTCTGGCATATAGCTTCATTTGAGGGTGGCCCTAAAAGGTCGTGGAGAAGGGAAATCCTCCCAGTGGCAGAACTTTGAATGGTACATCTGGTTGTCACTTTGTGTGAAAGAAGAGACTGTTCGGATCTCAGGTGATTCACAAACAGTAGTAAACAGACTGTCCAGCTTATTAGGGACTTGGGGAAAACAATATAGGAAAACTGGTATCATGAAGGCAATGAAGGAGAAGTATGTTAAGGGATGTTTCAGAACAGACACAGAGTGTATATTACAGAGGATGCTCTTAATAGATGAGTCGACAAGATAACCTGTCCTGTGGATACCAGTTGATTTCTTTCTTCAGTTACTGTGATGCTTTCTCAGTGAGCCTACCTACATACAGAGGGGCCAGAGTGGCAGGGACAGAACTAGGTGTAAACTGAACAGGATGGACTTGCCCTTATTTGGCCGCCATTGCCACTAAGAGCCCCACCTGCCCACAGCAAAAGCCAACAGTGAGCTTCTGATATGGACATTTGTATAAAACAAGGAAAAAAATAATTAAAACAACGTGAGCACAGGGTGATATATGGAAGTATTGAATTACTATATTGTACACCTGAAGCTAGTATAATACTGTATGTTAACTAACTGGAATTAAAATAAAAACTTCAAAAAAATTTAAAAAGTAAACATGAGGAACTAAAAAAAAAAACCACCACAATAGTAAGTAAGTAATTAAATGGCTTAGCCTTCTCTCATTTTCTCTTTCACTTCTATTGTTCAGGCCAGGGCTTAGAGGGAATCACAGCTTAGAGGGTTCAGTATTTAGCTTCAGAAGTCCAAAAAGTGACACTCAGGACTCAGGAGTCTCAGGCTTAGGATTTCTATTAAAAAAAAAAAAAAATCAGGGCATAGAGCTCATATGAGCACTAATTCAGCTATGTCTATTCACTTGCCTTTGTGTTCTAAATGTCTGACCCATAAACTTTTTAAATAATATATTTATTAAACATCCACTAGGATGACTAAAATTAAAAAGACTAACTATACCCAGTATTGGCAACAATGAGGAGCTACTAAGATGGCTCATGCATGTTGGTGGGAATGTAAACGGGACAACCACTTTGGAAAAACTTTGGCAATTTCTTGGAAAGGTGAACGTATACTCTATGGCTCAGTCTTTTCATTCCTAGTCTTTATCCAAGAGAAATGAAAGTATATGTCCACACAAAGTTGTTCATGGTGACTTTATTTAGAGAGCCTAACACTGGGAAAAAACCAAAATGTCCATCAACAGGTGTAAAGATAAACTGTAGTATTCCCATGCAATTGAATACTACTCAGCATTAAAAAGGAATGAACTATTGATTCATGTGATGATATAGATGAATCTCAGAATGAAAGGAGTGACATAAAAAAGTACATGCTGTATGATTTCATTTATATACAGTTTTTAGAAAATGCAAACTAATCTACAGTGACAGAAAGCAGATTAGTGATTGCCTGGAACAGGAGGGGACCTGGGAAGTTTGGGAGGATGGATCACAAAGCAGCACAAGGAAAGTTTTGGTGGTGATGGGTATGCCTATTATCTTGATCATGGTGATTGTTTCATGGGTTTGTATATAAGTCTACACTCACCAAATTGTACATTTTAAATATATGCAATTTGTAGTATGCCTATTACAGCTCAGTGAAGTTTATTTGTATTTATATATTTCTGCTTATAACCCAATCTAAGAAGAAAGATTGTCTGGGTTTGACTAAGCATCTAGTAGAGGACTTTCTTTTTTTTTTTTCAAGATTTTTTATTTATTTGCTAGAGAGAGAGAACGAGTGCAGATGAAAGAGCGAGTGAGAGTACAGGGGAGTGGCAGGCAGAGGGAGAAGCAGGCTCCCTGCTGAGCAAGGAGCCTGATGCAAGACTCGATCCCAGGACCCTGGGATCATGACCTGAGCTGAAGGCAGACGCTTAACCAACTGAGCCACCCAGGCGTCCCTAGTAGAGGACTTTCAACAGAGAAACAGATCACTGAAAGCTTGCACAGTTAGGAAGAAGTGAGAAGGGAAAGGAAGGAAGGGTGCTGTGTGCCAAGTACCTTTCTAGGGTTTTCTGTTTTTTGTTTTGTACTTCCTCCCATGTAAGCCTCATGTCAGTCCTAAAAGAGAGGTGATATTATCCTTTTTAATTTTTTAATTTTTAAAGATTTTATTCATTTATTTGAGAGAGACAGAGAGAGCAACAGAGAGCATGAGCGGGGAGGAGACGGAGAAGCAGGCTCCCCGCTGAGCAGGGGAGGGGAGCCAGCCAGGCGCCCCTAGAAGAAAGGAAACGAGCTCAGAGAGGAAAAGTAACCTAAGGCCATCTAAATCTACTTCGTGTTCTTCTGCCTATACCATGCTGTCTCCCTCAAGCCAGAGTTAAATGGGCCTCCTAAGACAGATATAAATCAAAGTAAAGATTTGGGGAAGGAGATTGCAAAAGGAGAGAAGCAACTCCAACAATGGTGAAAGGAACAACTATGCTCAAGAACTAGTGGGCAAGCCAGCTTGACCAAGGAAAGGCATTCGTGTGGGAAAGCAGAGTCAAAAAGACTCTGACTGGTGAACAGTCAGATTTTTGAAGGCCCTGAACTCCAGAACAGAAAGTTAGGGCTTCGTCCCATAGACTTGGCGAATAGCAGGACTGACTTAGCCATTAGGCAGTAGGCACAGTGCCTAGGACTCATGATACATTCAGGGGTCCACAAAAATGTTTTAGTTTTAATTTATCTCAAAATGAAAAAGAAAGAATATATAAAGTGAATCCAGGTTGGACTATATACATCATCTTTGTAATCATGCAGTTGTAAAGTATATGTATATATTTAATATGGTTATATATATTTTTTCTGATGGAGAAAGAGACCCATGAAGGCAAAGTGCCTAAGGCCCACGATGTCACATGTGGTCCTGGATATGAGTAGGAGGATTCAGGAATGACTTCAAAGTTTGGAAACTGAAAAGTTTACACCAAAAGGATAACCTTGTCATTGACTGAGATGGTGAAGTCAGGAAGAGCAGTTGAGGGGAAATACTGATGTTCTGCTGAGTTAGAGACTGATGCAGAAATTCTGGAATGTACTGATAAGGATTTTGATCAGGGTGGTGGCTTCTTCGGGAAGAGGAGGGTTCCTTTGAGTTGAGGTCTAACTGGGATTGAGAAGAGAGTTGAATATGAGAAACCACCTCGGGAATTTCCCATCCCGCCAACTGCTGGATGTTCCCAGGCTTCCTCTCATTGCCGTGACGGGAAGAAAGAGGTTGAGAGGTGGCTCTCACTGAAGCCAATACTGCCTCATGGCCTCCCAAGGTCATTAACTGGAGCCTCTCTTGTGTCCCTCACCCCCCCTCGTTCTCTGTGGCCCTACACACTTTATGTACGTTACAGTTTCATTTATAGAGTATTTTAATTTAACTGTAATGTAAAGAACACAGAGTCATAATAATATTGGCAATCACAATTTTTATTTGTAAGACCTTTCAGATGCAAAAGTAGTTTCTAGTAAGTGTTTTATAGGATATAGCCCTCAAGAGATAGGAGAGGCAGATGATTTGATTTCCCAATCCACAGATGAAAGAGCTTATCAGAGCTTTGTCAGATCACATCCCGGGGTGCCTGGGTGGCTCAGTTGGTTGAGCGACCAACTCTTGATTTTAGCTTGGGTCGTGATCTCGGGGTCGTGAGATGGAGCCCTGTGTCGGGCTCCATGCTCAGTGCCGAGTCTGCTTGAGTTTCTCTCCCTCTCCCTCTGCTCCTCCCCTTGGAATAAATAAAAAAGAAATAAAATCTTAAAGATTATATCCCTTGACTCCCCGTTCTCTTTCAACCCCTCCACTAGCTGTCAGCTTAGATTTAGTTTAAAGGAAGTCAGAGTCTTCATCACTTTGCAGGTTACAACTCGATTTTATAATACCAAAAACTTTTTTTTTTTAATTTATTTAAGTAATCTCTACAGCCAATGTGGAGCTTAACATCATGACCCCAAGATCAAGAGTTGCATCCTCTTCTGACTGAGCCAGCCAGGCTCCTCCCAAAACGTCTTTATGGACAACCTTGCCCATCTGTCTTGGAGTTGCCTTCTACCCTTGATAAAAGCCCTTGTTCTAGAGTGTGCTCAGAAGCCACTGTATCTCTTGCTTCTCCCCCTTCTTTATTCTTTCTGTTCTATCTATCCTGCTCTCTTTGGCTTTGCTCTGTTTCCACTCTTCCTTTCTTCCTCTCTCCACTGCCCCTCACTCCCCTCCTCCTTTCCCCCTTCCTTCCTCCCTTTTGTGTTCACACATGACATTATTTTGTCAATATTTGTCTTAGCTTCATCATCATTCTATCTCCTGCATCTGCATTTAAACAGCTACAATGTCATCAAATAGCCCTATACTTCCTTCATGCTTCCTTCATGCTTACAAAATAAACTTGCATTTCCAGTGTAAACCCATAAACCTTTTACATGTATATGTTCAAACAATCCAGTTAGAAAATGGGCAAAGGTGGGGACGCCTGGCTGGCTCAGCCGAAGGAGCATGTGACTCCTGATCTCAGGGTTGTAAATTCAAGCCCCACACGGGGTGGAGAGATTACTTAAAAATAAAATCTTTTAAAAAATGAGCAAAGGACATGAAGAGACATGTCACTGAAGAGGATATCTGGATGGCAAATAAACACAGGCAAAGATGTTCAACATCATTAGCCATTAGGGAAATGCAAATGAAAACCCTAGTAGGATATCACCATGCATCTGTTACAACTGTTAAAATAAAAGGTAGTGAGAGTACTAAATGCTGGTAATGGTTAGAAGAAACTGGATCTCTCACACATTGCTGGTGGGAAGGTAAAATGATACCCACTCTGGAAAACACTTTCTTAAAGTACTGAACACACACTTAGTGTATGAGTTATAATCATACACCTGGGCATTTATCCCAGAGAAATGAAAATTCATGTCCACACAAAACTTTATGCAAATGTTCACAGAAGTTTTATTTTAATTTTTTTTTTTAAAGACTTTATTTATTTGCGAGAGAGACAATGAGAGACAGAGAGCATGAGAGGGAGGAGGGTCAGAGGGAGAAGCAGACTCCCCGCCGAGCAGGGAGCCCGATGCGGGACTCGATCCCGGGACTCCAGGATCATGACCTGAGCCGAAGGCAGTCGCTTAATCAACTGAGCCACCCAGGCGCCCAGAAGTTTTATTTTTTATAGCCTCAAACTGCAAACAATCAAAATGTCCCTTGATAAGGGAATGATTAAATAAACTTGGTACATTGATACCAGGAAATACTACTCCACAATAAAAAAGGAACTTAGTGTTGGTACAACAACTTAATGGATCTCAAAGGCATTGTGCTAAATGAAAAAAAGTGAATCTTAAAAGGTCACATGTTATACAATTCCATTGATACGACAGTCTCAAAATGACAAAATTATAGAGATGGGAAACAGATTAGTGACTGCCAGGGGTTAGGGATGTTGTGGGGAGAAATGGTGGGTGTAATGGTGAAGGAGTAGCATAAGGGAGAGCCTTGTGATGATGGGATAGTTTTGTATCCTGATTACAGTAGGGTTACATGAATCCACACGTGATAAAATGGCATAAAACTATGCCATTGTATAGTATAGGGGTCCTTGGGTCGCTCAGTCAGTTGAATCACCAACTTGATTTTGGCTCAGGTCATGGATCTCCGGGGCATGGGATCATGGGCCTGCTTTGGGCTCTGCGCTCAGCATGGAGTCTGCTTAAAAGACTCTCTCCCTCTGTCCCTCTGCCCTCCCACTCGCACTCGTGCACTCTCTCTCTCAAATAAATAAGTAATTTTTTTTTTTAAAGAACTATGCCATTATATAGTGCCAATGTCAGTTTCCTGACTTTGTTATTGTCCTATATTATGCTATAGTTACATAAGATGTAATTATTGGGGAAGACTGGGTGAAGGCCACAGGGGATCTTGACTCCATTATTTCTACTATTTTTGCAAGTTTCTGTGAATCTATAATTATTTTAAAATAAAAGTTTAAAAAAGCATATGTTAAAAATTTTAAATATGCCGTAGATTCATATGCTTCAGAAACCAAAAAGTAATAAAGCAGTGTACAATGAAAAAAAAAATCTCCATTTTTGTCCCTCAAATCCATCAGCTCAATATCTGTGTCAGTCTTGGATCCAGCATGAAATAGATGGCAAGCTCAAGTTGGGTAGCCGAGAAGATGCTGATGGAGGGACTATTTACAGAGTTTCGTGCATGGTTAAGGAAAACCAACCAAGGATGATCAAGCATGCCAGGGCTAGCAGAAGCAGGGTTCTGGGGGAAACATGTGATTGCTAGGGCTCAAGGTACAAAGTAGGGAACAGTTACCGGAACTAGAGGGGGTTTTAGGAAGTGTTGCCCACTAGTAGCTGTCACTGGAAAATAAATACCACCCATCACACTCTTCTCCTCTGTTCTCCTGGTCTACCTCCCTTTCGCCAAATCCAGCCCAAAGTGAGAGGGCATCCCTAAAGCATAATATTCAGCCTGCTGGGCAAGAGTGAGGGGGGGGGAAGGTTGAAGATTAGAGGTGGAGGAACAAAATCAAGAATATCCAGCACAGTATTCTTCTAGAACTTTTTTATTTGCCCTCAAAAGTAGTAGATTCTTATTCTCTTCCCTTTTATATTCAGGAGGTATTATATTGTCATTATATGTAACATATATATAATTATATAATACTATTATATTATACACATTGTTCTGCAACATGCTTTCTCCCCCACTCACTATATCTTAGAGATATTTTCAAATTGCTTCAAGAATAATTCCCCATTGATCTTTGCAACTGTATAGTATTTTACTATATGCAGTGGTATTATCATAATAGTCCCCTGTGATTGATGTTTGGGTCCAATCTTTTGCTGTCACAATAATACAATGAATAACTCTGTATACTATGTATGTAGTATGTACTAATAGGTGCAGGATAAATGCCCAGAAATGGAATTGCTGGATGAAAGTAATTGGCATTAATAATCTTGATAGTGACAAGCAGCTCTCCCCTGGGGTTATATCCATTTAAACTCTTACCAGCAATCTAAGTAAAGTGTCCGTCTTCCCATAGCCTTCCCATAGCTGTTACTTTTTTGCATTTTTGCCAATTTAATAGAGGAAAAAATAGTATCTCAGGATAGTTTTAATTTGCAATTCTTTCAGTATGAGTGAGGTTACACAACTCTTCATTAATTTATAGTCATTTGTACTTCCTTTTCTGTGAATAGTTTGTTTGTATTCTTTGCCTTTTTTAAAAACCTGTGTGTTAGTGGGTTTTTTTTTTTTTTAATTTCTAGGAGCTCTTTAAATATTAGGGAGATTATCTCTGTTTCTGTGATATTAATTGTAAAGAGATTTTTCAGGGCGTAATTTATCATTTATTTATTTCTAATATGGTTGACGGTGTCATTTATTTTTGACTTTACTTATATTCTCTCCCCACCCCCCCCCACACACATGTAGAAGCTTTTCTTTGCTTTTTTAATGTAGTTAAAGTTTACCAATTGGCCAATTTTTTTTAATGACTACTAAACATAGCTAGTAAGGTTTTCATTGCTTCAAAGTTATAAAAAAGTTCTCATGTGTTTTATTTTTAGAACTTCATATTTTACATTTAAATCTTTGATCCACTTGGAATTTTCTTAGAGTAAGGTGTAAGATATGGTTCCAACTTAATTTCCAGATTTCAATCTTTCCTGCCTCCACCACACTTGGGGGCCTTTGAACTCCTCTCTTACCATCATTGGGGTCTGGTTTCAGCTTTAGCCAGAAGTATTTCTCAGGTGGTCAAGTTTAGTCCTCTTAGATTAAGGCTGGCTCTTTTTTGTTTTGTTTTGTTTTTGTTCTTGTTTTTTAAAAGATTTTATTTTTAAAGAAGATTTTATTTTATTTTTATTTTTTTAAAGATTTTATTTATTTATTTGACAGAGAGAGACACAGCGAGAGAGGGAACGCAAGCGTTGGGAGGGGTGGTGGGAGAGGGAGAAGCAGGCTTCCCACCGAGCAGGGAGCCCAATGCGGGGCTCGATCCCAGGACCCTGAGATCATGACCTGAGCCAAAGGCAGACGCCCAACGACTGAGCCACTCAGGCGCCCCTTTATTTTATTTTTAAAGATTTTATTTATTTATTTGACAGAGAGAGAGAGAGAGCACAAATAGGGGGAGCAGCAGAGGCAACAGCAGAGGGAGAGGGAGAAGCAGACTCCCCGCTGAGCAAGGAACCTGATGTGGGGCTCAATCCCAGGACCGTGGGATCGTGACCTGAGCCAAAGGGACGCTTAATGGCTGAGCCACCCAGGAGCCCCAAAAGATTTCATTTTTAAGAAATCTCTACACTCAACGCTGGGCTCAAATTTACCATCCCCAGATCAAGAGTCTCAAAATCTACCGGCTGAGCCAAACAGGCATCCTGGCTGGCTCTTCTTTTGGACCTGATACCTCATGCCTTAACCTTATGGAGAATTTTTTCCTGGGTAATCCAAATCAGCTTGTGAGTTTTTTGTTTTGTTTTGTTTTAGTTTGTTTTGACCAGAAGCATGAAAAATTACAATGCCTAGGGAACAACATTTGCTTCCTGACCTCTCCTGAGCTTGCAAGCAGCATCAGATATCATCAGTGGTCATGTTGCATTTCTAGGATTTGTAGATTGAGAATGGATAAAGAGAAAGTCATAGTTCGGTTTAGGGGTGTGGCAGTGGCCCTAACTGCCTCAGAAGAGGTTCCATAGTTTTGTGTGACCTCTTGGTTTGTCTCTGACTCTCCAGGATGGATGGGAAAGTGAGAATAGAGGAAGCTGGTCTGACATTCACCTCCTTCCTGCTCATACCCCTGTACACAAAGCAGGGGTTTGCTGCTGGCCCCTGTGTTGATTGATCTGTGACCACTTGCTACCGGTTGTTAAATATTTTTAATATTCATCCCCTACCCCCCATCTCCAATAGAGGCTTTGTTCTACTTTCTCTTGGCTCCGGAGTTTAGTTTCAGAGGTCATAACTTGAACCAGCCAGTGATGGTTTCAGTCACATGATATTTACTGAAAATTGGGATCTGCCCTACCTGATGATGGATATTTTTATTTTGAGGTTCTGTTGGGACTTTCTATTGTTTTGTAATTGTGTCTTCATGGGGCATTTGAAAGGTGAGCCAGAGGGATGATTCAGTCAAGGGTTCTTTAGCTGCCCACATAACCAGGAAGAACTTAGAAGCAGGTTTTAGAACCAACCCCTGGAAGTTGTATCCATTTTTTGGTTTGAGTTGTCTAGAAGTTGGTTTGCTAATAACACTCAATGCTTATCCACGTTATAAATACTATAACGATTTATTGAATTATTATATTTTTGAGTTCAGAAACAATGGCCATAGGAGAACCAAATACTGGAAAGTGTCATCTCCCTGAGCTTGTGATCTCCTAGAGCCGTGGGTGTAACTGGGGGTGTCAGGATCACCAGTAGCTCAAAGGCCCAGATGCCTCCTCTTACAGCTCCCAGTCTGGCTCTCCTGGCAGGTGGCCACTTGAGAAAATGGGGTAGATGTCTGACGAGGGACAAAGGAAGACTTGTCTACTTAACGTACTTACTGATATTAACCCAACCTCATCTGATAGGATCCCTCTCTTTACTTCCTGTGTTTCAGCCACACCAGCCTTTGCTGTCCCTCAAACACATTAAACTCATGCCCACTCGTCCTGTGCCAGGACGCTGTGCTCTAGCTCTTTGCCTCCCCAGCTCCCTCTTCATCTTCAGGTTTTAGCTTAAATATTCCTTCCTCAGAGAGGTCTTCCCTGACCACCTTCCCCACAAACCCTACAGTCATCATCCTGTTTTCTTTCTTTTTCTAGCCTTCTTCAAAATCTCTAATTCGCTCATTTACGGACCTTCTCGTTGGCTGTAGTAAGGCTCCATGAGGGCAGGGAGTCCGGTTCCCAGGTCCCTGGCATGGTGTCTGGCACATGGTGGGTCCTCACTAAATGTGAAATAAAGTGAATGGATGAACTCGCCAGCAAAGACGTACTGTGACCCTTTTGGAAACTGAATGGTAGCAGTTATGAGGGAGATAGGGCATATGATTCACGTTTTAATTTAAAACATCTTTAAGCAGATTACTTTGGTAATAACCAGTGTACGTGGCAGGAGGCAATTTATCTCAGGCCAGTGGGGGAAATGGAGTCTCATTAACCATGTAGAAAAGAGGAACTCATTGTGAGATTCCACCTAGTAGTCTCACCTCACCAGGGTTCTTTTTTATATGCTATAATATTGTTTTCCTTCCATGATTTTTATTTTTTTGAGAGAGAGAGAGCAGGAAGGGAGGAAGAGAGGGAGAGAGAATCTTAAGCAGGCTCCACACCCAGCCTGGAGCCCAATGCAGGTCTTGATCTCACCACCCGGAGACCATGACCTGAGCTGAAATCAAGAGTCGGATGCTTAACTGAATTAACCATCCAGGCGCCCCACCTTTCATGATCTTCGAAATAAATTTAAGTGAATTGCAAATGTTTTCCTGCCTTAAAAAGAAAAAAGTGAGGGGCACCTGGCTGGCTCAGTCAGTAGAACATGCGACTCTTGATCTCGGGATTGTGAGTTTGAGCTCCACATTGAGTGTAGGATTACTTAAAAATAAAATCCTAAAAAAATTAAAAAAGAGGGGCGCCTGGGTGGCTCAGTTGGTTAGGCGTCTGCCTTCGGCTCAGGTCATGATCCCAGGGTCCTGGGATCGAGCCCCACATTGGGCGCCCTGCTCCACGGGAAGCCTGCGTCTCCCTCTCCCACTCCCCCTGCTTGTGTTCCCTCTCTCGCTGTGTCTCTCTCTGTCAAATAAATAAATAAAATCTTTAAAAAAATAAACTCATGACCCCAAGATCGAGAGTCGCACGCTGTCCCAGCCTGGTGCCCCTAATGGATCACTTTAGATCATTTTTTTTTTTTAAAGATTTATTTATTTTTTTTTAGAAACAGAGTGGGGTGGGGAGGGGTAGAGGGAGAGGGAGAGAGAGAATCTCAAGCAGACTCTCCACTGAGTGTGAGCCCGACGTGGGATTTGATCTCATGACCCTGAGATCATGACCTGAGCTGAAATCAAGAATTGGACGCTTAACCGACTGAGCCACCCAGGCGCCCCCACTTTAGATCATTTAATCTCAGGATCACTTACTTCAGCTATAAACAGGGATCAAATTTATAGACTGTTAGGGGTTAAATGAGGTAAATTATAAAGTGTGTAGCACATCAGAGGGCCCCAGTAAATGGTAGCTAATCAATTATTTACAGATGAGAAAACTAAGAAATGAAAAAAAAGTGAAATAGAATGTCACCGGTATATTAATGTCAAATCTGGTATCATAGAGCAGTGTTCCCCAACTAGTGGTTCTCAACTTCGGCACCTAGGGCGATTTAGCAAACCCTGATGCTGATGCCCCATCCTAGAGTAATTAGGTCAGAATCTCTGGAGTTGGGATTCAGGAATCAGTATTCTTTTTCAGCTTCACCCGTCATTGCAATGTGCAGCTGTGTTTGTTGTATTTATTTAAAGTACAAATTTCTAGACTCAGTACCAAATCCGCTGTATTAATTTGAAGGGCTCTCAGGACAAAGTACCACGACTGGGTGGCTTAAAATAGAAATGCATTGTCTCATAGTTCTGGCATCTAGAAGTTCAAAATCAAGGTGTTGGCAGGATTGGTTCCTTCCGAGAGCTGTAGGGGGAGGATGTGTTCCAGGCCTTTCTCCTTTGCTTGTAGATGATTGTCTTCTGAGTCTTCACATCATCTCCCCTCCATGCATGTGTCTGTATCTAAATTTCCCTTTGCATAAGGACACCAGTTATTGGATTAGGGTCCACCCTAATGACTCCATTTTAACTTGATTACCTCTAAGGGAGCCTATCTCCAAATAGAGTCACATCCTGAGGGACTAGGGGTTAGGACTCCAAAATGGGAATTTGGGGGGGGGTGGGAGGACACAGTTCAACCCATAACACCCATCAAATCAAAATCTCCAAGGGAAGGCCTGGGAAACCTGTTTAGCAATCAGGAGAGTCTGGGAAATGTGGGCCTAAGGCAGAAGAAAACACTGAAAATGCTAGTAGGAACCAGCTGGGCTAAGGACCAAAATTATTAGGGACTCAGAACCTGAAGAGCATACACTCAGTCCCAGCAGATGTTGTCATTCAGGACTGAGGGGTCCAGCATGCCTGGTCCTTAATATTCTTTGTTTGTTTGTTTGTTTTTTACGAAAAGCTGAAAACCTGGATTTTTATTTAAAAGTTTTCAGTAAGTACAGTGCTCTGGAGTTCAAACAAAATATGTCTCTAGGGGCGCCTGGGTGGCTCAGTTGGTTAAGCCTCTGCCTTCGGCTCAGGTCATGAACCCCATGTCGGGCTCCCTGCTTAGCAGGGAGTCTGCTTCTCCCTCTCCCTCTGCATCTCCCCCTGCTTGTGCTCTCTCTCTCTCTCTCTCTCTCTCTCTCTCACACACACACACACACACACACACACACGCTCTCTCTCTCTCTCAAATAAATAAATAAAATCTTAAAAACAACAACAACAAAAACCCAAACCAAAATATGTCTCTAAGCTTGATTCAGCCAGTATTTTGCATATCTTTGGGTTAGAAAGCACTGGGTTTTTCTACTGGGCTTAGAAGCCATTGCTGGCCACTGCTTAGTGTGGGGAGGAGTGAGCACGGGGAGTAGGGGAGGAAGGGGAGAAGGGTCAGTTTGGTCCAGTTATTCTGTGATGATCGCTGCAAGCCGATCCCTTAATTGACTGATTAAGTCAGCTGCTCAACAATTGCCTTTGGAGAATTTTGAGTGTTCGTAACCGAGCTGTGCTTTAAGTCGTGAATGAGCTTCGAGTTTCTTCAGAGAGGACTGCTCTTTTCTTGGCCTGCTGTGTTTTGGGCTGTGGTTTCTCTCCTCTTATTTCTCTGAATCCCCCCAATGTTTTTAGTCTGATTATCTGTATCCCCTTTTCTTTTGTCTCAGGAGCTGTTAGAAATTGGTTCTTTTAAAAATATTCCTTTCTACGGTTACAACGGAATTTCAAACAGGATGGTGAATAGATACATGTTCTCATTCCATCATCTTTGGAAAAAAGTATTATGAAATGTAAAAAATATAATGAACAGCAATGTACATAGAGAGGTTTAACGCATGAAATGCATCTAGTACCCATGTTGCTGTGTACACCCCAATTCGTATTCTGTCATCCTCATGTGCTTCTTTATAATCCTCTCCTATGTCTACACATCCCTAAACTCTACACACATGCGTGCATATAGTTTATGTATATGTGTGTATATTATCATAAATATAAATATATTATCATATTATATATTACATTATTATATTATAAATATAATATATATTATCATTTTGCCTGGTTTTATACTATATAGAAATGGTATAATATTGCACACATCTTTATGTAACTTACTGTTTTTCCTGGTTTCATTCATTTTCACTGCTCTTAGAGTTTTCCATTTTATGAGAATATCACAATTCAGTGCTTCAAACTTTTATCAATCTAGTGAACTTCTGTAATCTAACTAATAACATTTTTTGCCTTAAGTTCTATTTTTTTGGATATTACTATAGCTACAACAGCTTTTATTTTTGTTTGTGTTTGCCCATATATCCATATATCTAGTTTTCAATTTTATTACTATCAGTTTTTCTGTTCTTATGTCTTGGGTTTTTCTCTTCCATAAAGGCTAGGATTGGATTTGTAAATTTCCCAGTCTGACAATCTCAGTTTTTTGTTTTGTTTTGTTTTGTTTTTTTTAGTTAGGCTCCACACCCAGCATGGAGCCCAATGTGGGGCTTGAACTCAGGACCCTGAGATTAAGACTGGAGCTGAGATCAAGATCGGATACTTAACTGACTGGGTCCCTCAGGCACCCCAATCTCAGTTTTTTAACTGGTAAATTGGATTCATTTATATTTTTTGTGACTCCTGATATATTCAAATTTATTTCTAACTTCTTTGCTTTTTCATCCTGATTTTTCTATATTCCCTCTTTTTTCCATTATTGCTTTCTTCTGAATTTATTTATTTTATTTTTTTAACTTTTTTTTTGAGAGAGAGAGCAAGAGAGAGTATGTGCTGGGGGTGGGGCAGAGGAAGAGGGAGAGAGAGAGAATCTTAAGCAGGCTCCACACCCAGCGAGGGGCCCAATGTTGAGCTTGATCTCATGACCCTGAGATCAATGACCTGAGCCAAAATCAAGAGTTAGATGCTTAACCAACTGAGCCACCCAGGTGCCCCACTTCTGAATTTATTTTTAATAAATAACTTCACTTAAAAAAATTAGTTTTAAAAAATTTTAAATAAAACTTACTTTCTTTTGTTTTGCAATTTACATACTCATTTCTTTTTCTTTTCTTTTTTAAAAAATATTTTATTCTTAAGTAATCTCCACATTTGATGTGGGGCTTGAACTCACAACCCTCAGGTCAAGAATTTCATGCTTTACCAACTGAGCCAGCCAGGCACCCCTCATTTCTTTTTCTTTAATGAGTAGACTTAATTATTTTTTCAGTCAGGTATGCAGAGGAAATTTTGCAATATCTTACTACTCAAAATATGGTTCATGAGCCAGTAGCATCAGGCATCACTTAAGAGCTTGTTAGAAATGCAGAATCTCAGGCCCTACCCCTGACCTACTGAATCAGAATCTGCATTTGAACAAGATCTCCAGTTGATTCATTTGTACATTAAGTGTGAGAAGCACTTGTTTAATGAATACCTGTCTCCTATAGTTGACATATTTTGCCATAATTCCTTCATATATTTATATTTTCTTACATATTTAAAAGTAAATTGCAGAAAGTTTGACATTTATACTTTGAACAATTTTAATAGGGCGCTTGTAAAATAAGGACATTTCTACATATTCATAGAACCATCATCATATTTTTTTTTTAAGATTTTCAAAAATTTATTTATTTATTTTAGAGACTGAGAGAGAGAGAGCATACGTGTGAGTGTGGGGAGGAGCAAAGAGAGGGACAAGCAGACTCTGTGTTGAGTGTGGAGCCTGGCGCAGGGCTCCATCTCAGGACCCTAAGCTGAAACTAAGAGTTGGACGCTTAACTGACTGAGCCACCCTGGCGCCCCAAACCATTATCATACTTAATAACTGTTATTTGCTAATATCACTTAGTACCCAGTTAGTATTCTTTCTGGTTAGGGCTGTTGGGTTGCTCTTAATTGTAGTTCTTTCTTCAAGATAGTGTGAAGGTTTAATTATTTCCTTTTAACCCTTAAAATCTTAATATGTATACTTAACAAAATCTAAGTTAGTATCTCTACTCTTGGGTAGAGTTGGTTAAGCGTCTGCCTTCGGCTCAAGTCATGATCCAGGGTTGTGGGACCGAGTCCCACATCGGGCTCCTTGCTCCGCGGGGAGCCTGCTTCTCCCTCTCCCTCTGCCTGCCACTCCCCCTGCTTGTGATCTCTCTCTGACAAGTAAATAAATAAAATCTTTTAAAAAAATCTGTACTCTTTCCCCCCAGATTCAAAGACCTTGGACTTTGCCTCACGTACTATTTTTTTTTTTTTAAAGATTTTATTTATTTATTTGAGAGAGAGAGAATGAGAGACAGAGAACATGAGAGGGAGGAGGGTCAGAGGGAGAAGCAGACTCCCTGCTGAGCAGGGAGCCCGATGAGGGACTTGATCCCAGGACTCCAGGATCATAACCTGAGCCGAAGGCAGTTGCTTAACCAACTGAGCCACCCAGGCGCCCTCACATACTATTTTTATCAGGGTTTTAATTCTATCTTTTTTTGTTTTACCTTCAAATTAGACTTCATTATTACTGATTTATATAGTCAGTCTCTATATGTTTATATATATATATAATATGTATGTATATGTGTGTGTGTATATATAGAGAGAGAGAGAGAGAGGAAGAGAGAATATATATTAAGTAATCCCTGTATCCAACATGGGGTTCGAACTCAGGATGCCAAGACCAGAGTTGCATGCTCCCCAACTGAGCCAGCCAGGCGCCCCTCTATTTGTTTATATTTAGCAGCATGTTAACCAATTTCTTTATCCTCTCCCCCTATTAACTTCTGTTTCCTGTGATTATTTTCCATCTTTAAGAATGTCTTTTAACATTTCCCTAGTGAAGGAGTCTTGGTGGTAAGCAATCTTAGTCTTTGTTTTTCTTTTTTTTTTTTTAAAGATTTTATTTATTTATTTGAGAGAGAGAATGAGACAGAGAGAGAGAGCACGAGATGGGGGAGGGTCAGAGGGAGAAGCAGGTTCTCCGCCGAGCAGGGAGCCTGATGCGGGACTCGATCCCGGGACTCCAGGATTATGACCCGAGCCGAAGGCAGTCGCTTAACCAGCTGAGCCACCCAGGCGCCCCGTGTCTTTGTTTTTCTAGGAGGAAGAGTTTTACTTAGTCTGTGGTTGTGGCTGAGTGTTGTTGTCCTTGGTCCCCCGGACTATTACAGAGTGCTGGTCTCCAGGCTGACACTCATTCTGTGACTTCCTTCTGTAGGGTCCCTCTTTTGTGTGTCCCACGCTGCTCTCTCTGTTGTGATTATTTTTGTTATAACTCCTTTATTTTGTGGAACACACTTTACAGTGGCATCTTAAATAAGGGGCATGTGAGGTAAATATTTAGAGCCCTTGCATGTCTATAAATGTCTTTATTTTACCTTCGCATGTGACTTGTAACTTGATATAGAACTTGCCAGGCATGGTTCCTCGAACATTTTAAGTAATTGTCCTACCACCTTTCAGTATTGCTGTTGAGAATTCAATGTCCTTTTGATTTCCCATCCTTTGTTCGTTTTTCCTCTCTGAAAGTGGTTAGAATCCTTAATTTACGTTGTTCCTCCAAAATTTTATTACGATATGCTGGGGGTCTTTTTCATTTATTTAAATCAGGTGAGCCCTTTCAACCTGAAAACTATGTGCTTCTGTTCTGGATTTTTTTGGGGGGGGATATCAATTCTTTGATAATTTTATTCCTTTTGTTTTATCTGTTCACTTTTTCTGGAACGGCTATGAGTTACTTGATAGGTATCTTTGATTTTTTTCTCTCAGTCTATTGTCTTTTCTCCCTTATTCTGTCTCTTTATCTTTTATAGGTCTACACTCCGGGAGATTTACTTAATTTTGTAGTCCAGCCCTTCTACTCAATTTTTAAGAACTCTGATTTTTCAAGAACTTTTAAAATTTTTGATTCCTTTTCAATAGCACCCTGTTTAGTTTTTCATGGATGAAATATATTCTCTTGTCTTGCTGAAAATAATAATAATATCTAAAAAGTATAATATTCTGCTTTGTACATTATACCTGTTTTCTCTGGATTCCTTTTCTGTATCTTTGTTTTGGGCTTCTATTTTTCCTACTTGAAGCTTTCAACAAATGTCTATCTACCCTTGATTCATAACAAATAGCCTATTCTATGAAGAGAGTTTGAGAGGAAATTAAAGGATAAAAAAGATTTTCTTTGGTATTGTTTTGAACTAAGCACCTAATTCTTGATTGTCATCCTTTCAACTTCACATATTATTATTGTCTTTCAAGCAACCTTGAGTTTATTATCATATGACTATGTTTTCTATGGGTGAATGTAAATTTAGCCATAACCTTGTGGGAGATTTTTTTTTTTTTTTAAAGATTTTATTTATATATTTGACAGAGAGAGACAGTGAGAGCAGGAACACAAGCAGGGGGAGTGGGAGAGGGAGAAGCAGGCTTCCCGCCGAGCAGGGAGCCCAATGCAGGGCTCGATCCCAGGACCCCAGGATCACGACCTGAGCCGAAGGCAGACGCTTAACGACTGAGCCACCCAGGCGCCCCTTGTGGGAGATTTTTTTAAAAAGATTTTATTTCTAAGTCATCTGTCATCTCTATACCTAGCATGGGGCTTGAACTCATAACCCTGAGATCAAGAGTCACGTGCTCTATTAACTGAGCCAGCCAGGCGCCCCCCCTTGTGGGAGATTTTTAATAGTATGGACTACAAGCAGATATTTCTTTGTCTTAAGTTTTGAGGGCCAACACTTTGCCCCTACATACTTATTAGAGCACAAGACTATGAGTTAGGAGGACTGGGTTCTACTTCCTGATTTTTACTGTGAGATCATCAGTGAATCTGAACCTCAGCTCCCTTGTGTGTAAAATGAAATCCATTCTCCTCACTGTGCCATTAATGGGGATCAAATATGATAAACCAATGGTCTTCACTCATGAGTCATCAGTCTAAATGTTCTTCAATCATTCCTCCAAGCCACAAAGACCTGCAAGCATGACACTTGCTCTCCAAGATGTTATTCTTTCAGAAGAGGTTACTTTTTGGCTGAGGTTGGCCAACAGCTGCCCCATTTTAATTTATTATGATTTTTTGTTTGTTTGCTTTTGTTTCTTAACCTGGTCTAGTTTCCATTTGTTGGAATCTGGATGAGAATCCTGAGGCCATATTCTAATTTATTCAGCCTCCGATTGGTCTTTTAGATACAAACGTGGTTGTGTGAAGTTGATGTCACAAAAGTGACTTTAGTCCATTAATCACCTTGGGTGGATAAGACAGGTCACCACTGCAAGCACAAAGAAATAATCTGTAAGTGACTAAGGCAAAAAGTAATCCCCTTCAGAACCGGGTCAAGTAGTTTATTTAGGGCTAGGGTGGTGACTCAGCCTGTTGAGGCTTATACTTCCAGGTTGAGGTGTTTTGGGGAGTGTGTGCATAGCTTGGTGGGAGGAGCGATTCGTCCTTTTGGAAGACTTATTTGCATCTCTGTCTCTCTCTGTCTCTCTGTCTGTGTCTCTCCCTCTTGGTCTCTCCATCTTCCTCTCACTCATTTGCTCTGGTTCTCACACTCTTTATATCTCCTTTTTGTTCTTTCTCTCAAGAAGGAAAGCGTAAGTGGGGAAGTTTAATTTTAGTTCCCAAGAGGATCATAGAGGACATCAAAGAAGAGCTAGTGATTGGTTAGCTGTCAGAAAAAAAAGTTATGCATATTTTTCTTCAAAAACAACCTATAGTCATGACAAGCCATGACACAAATAGATATGTAGACGAGTAATTAAGCACAGGTTTCTAAGATAATGATCCTGGGAAGACATAGTACAGAGATAAAGAAGAACAGACCTGTATTTACTGAGCCTGTGTGCCATGTGGAAAGCTGTGGCAATAAATGATAAAAATAATACATGATTCAAGGTTCTTTGGCTAAATATAGCTGGGTAAGAACAAATGAGTAACATCGACAAAGTAGATTGTTTCTGTGCATGAAGATATGCTGTAAGCCATAATTCCATTCACTTCAGACATTTGTTAGGAACACACCAGGGACAAAGCTTTGTTCTAGAAATTGGAAGAAGCTATAAAATAAATAAGACATTGTTAAGGAAATAAAAGATTTCATATTTTATATGTATTTCACTTGTTCAGATTATGTGGTTCTTGTGTTGTGCTCTGTGTTCTCATTGGTCTTATTCCTGCTAAGGCCATGGGGTAAAACTTCTTGCTCTCTTTATAGCGGATGTTCATCTGCCCTAAAGAAAGCTGGGAAAGAGAGGCCAGCTCTCAATCAGAAAACCAGAACACAGAGGGCTCTCAAAACTCAGATCCACATAGTATAAGCCATATTATATGGTTGGGTTTTGCTCTGTATTTTTTTTTTTTTTGGTTGTTGTTTGACTGTTTGTATTCCTCCTGAGCCTTTAAGTAAGGTCTCCTTGCGATGTTCTGGCCTCTTTTTATCTGTACTTCTGAAGATACAAAGAAGGGTCTTAGATACTTATGAGCAGTGGTTCTCAAAGTTGGTCTCTGGACCAGCAGCATTAGCCTCTACCTGGGAACTCATTAGTAATGCACATTCTTAGATCCCACCCAGACATACTGGATCTGGAAGTCAGGGTGGAGCCCAGGGACGTGTCCATCCTTCCAGGGCATTCTGAGGCTGGCTCACTGTTGAACACCACTGCTCCTCTTGAGAACTGAAGGAGAACAGCGCCCTCTGGAGGCCCTGTGGTCACAGCCGCCATGAAGAAGGAGCTCTATCCAAGTGAAGCGGGAGAGCGATGTTCTTGTCTCACCGAGGCGAAGAATAAATCTCGCAGACAAAGGAGAGTGAGCAAAGCAGTAGAGTGTTATTAAGCAAGGATACAGAAAAAGCTCTCAGGAGTGAGACGGGTCCTGACCAGGTTGCCATTGAGGGGCTTTCCCTTTCTGGCCTTTTATTAAGACTTTACCAGGACACTTGCCAGTAGTCAGGTCAGTGGCCTAGAACTCGACGTGACGCTTATACATTGTGTGAGAGTTTTTGTTTCTGTGACATCTGTGATCTGTAGATATGTATTGCTAGGTCTGGTTCATCTTTATAGTGAACTTTTCCTTTGGGGCCTGATTCCTTTTTGTGGTTACTTTTATTTTCTGTGGTTACAGGTAATTACTAGAAAAACATTTTAACCCAGTAATTGAGGTAGGGTGGTCTAAGTTTTCCTGATCTCTGTCTTCGTTCTATCTCAGCGTCTGCGTACCTGAAACACCCTCAGAGCCTAGTTGGGGCCCCTATGCTTTTCCTACCTAAAGTCCCATCCTCGCCCTGTTCACAGAGGGGGGAAGAGGGAGAAAGTCAGGGTTTCCAAGCCCATCTATCTCTTCCCACACAACGAGACTTCTACCACGGTCAGGTGAGGAGGCTCTGGATTGATTTAATTAAGGGATATTACTGTTCTCTTCATAATAGTCCAGGCTCTCAAGATGGGTGAATATGGGTGAATTTTATTTATTTTTTATTTTATTTTTTTTAATTTGACAGAGAGAGACACAGTGAGAGAGGGAACACAAGCAGGGGGAGTGGGAGAGGGAGAAGCAGGCTTCCCGCCAAGCAGGGAGCCCGATGCGGGGCTCGATCCCAGGACCCTGGGATCATGACCTGAGTCAGAGGCAGATGCTTAACGACTGAGCCACCCAGGCGCCCCTAATAAGGGTGAATTTTAAAATGAGTATTTACTCTTCTATTTCCTTTCTCCAGTTCTGGTGTTCATATCACTCCCTTACCAAAAAGCTTCAGTGCTTCTCCTTAAACAGCCCTCCTGGCGTTGTCTGCCACGCCTCTGCACCGGGCCCCATGCCACTCACAGCTTTGCCCTCTCTTCTCCCCCACCTGAAAAGTTCTCGTTTCCTTTCCTCTGCGCTCAGCTCGCTCTTGCTACCGCAGCCTCTCACTAGGCATCAGTTTGCAACGGAGTCCCCTCTCTAGACTGAGCTCCTGGAGGGCAGGGAAGGCCCTCTGATCCTTTTTATCTCCAGCATTGGGCACAGCCCCGGCTTAACAACAGGTGATTGGAAAATGGTTTCCAAATGAATAAATGGGTGAATGTAATTCGGAGTCTGGTCAGTAGAACTAGTTGCTGTTCCTCGAACTTCCTACTTGTCAGTGCCCCCATGCAGTCCCTTTCAATGTGAAATCCCCTCCCGTGTCCATCTGTAGCCTCTCCAAATCCCACCTGTCTCTTAAGATTCACTCATTGTGGCTGTTCGATAAACATGTGGGAGCCAACTGTAGAGTAGAGAATATGCACTTGATCAGGCAGGGCCATCAGCTGGCAAGTTTCCTAAGTTACACTGTTCTTAGGGCAAAGTGCATATGTGATAAAAATAGCACCAATAATAAAAATAACATTAATCTGTAATATTAATGGCTTATATTGATTGAATTCTTATCATGTGCTAAGCCTTGTATTAAGCCTTTTACATATATTATTTAATTCTTAAACTAGCCTATGAGGAAAGTGTTGGTATCTATAAAATAATGGAGGCTTTAGAGGGGTTAAATAATTTGCCCACGGTCATGGAGCCAAGATTAAAATCATGATCTGGTCTAGATTCCAAAGGCAGTGCTTTAAACTTGAAGCTAAATAGATCACTGACAGGGGTGCCTGGGTGGCTCAGTCGTTCAGCGTCTGCCTTCGGCTCAGGTCACGATCCCAGGGTCCTGGGATCGAGCCCCGCATTGGTCTCCCTGCTCAGCGGGAAGCCTGCTTCTCCCTCTCCCACTCCCCCTGCTTGTGTTCCCTCTCTCGCTGTGTCTCTCTCTGTCAAATAAATAAATAAAATCTTTAAAAATAAATAAATAAATAGATCACTGACAAAATACATAGGTATTAGAGACCCTGGTAATGTAGAATTGTGAATCTAAACAGACAAGCAAAAAGCCTGAACTCCTGTGCCATTCGATGAGCAAACTTACATTTATTGAGCACCTAATATGGGGCGGGTATTATTCTAGGAGCGAGAGGATACAGTGGGTGAATAAGACAGACAAGATCCCTGCTCTCAGGGAAGGGACTTTCCAGTAGGAGACCCACTTGGAGGAGATAACATTTGAGCAGGCCCCGGATAACCAGGAGAAGCCATGGGAAGATTTGGGAAGAGCCTGCTTCAGGTAAAGGAAGGAAGGGAAAAGGCCCCGAGGCTAAGAAAACTGGTGGGGGGACCAGCACCCACAGTCCACTAAGTGGAATTGACCTTGGATTGAGCTTTCAGGGCACAGGTCCTGTAAGAGCGGGAGCCAAACCCCGACTGTGAGTGCCCCGCCCCCCCCACACCCCAGTTACAGGCAGGGGAAGAGGCAGGGACAAAGTTCCTGAGATACTAATAAGCCTGGCACGTTTGAGGAATCAAAAGAGGTCAATGTACTAAGAGCAGTAATGCTTTTTGTCTTCACAGTGAGCCAGTGAGGAAGTGATTGTCATTATTCCAGTGTCACAGATGGGGAACTGAGGCATGCAGAGGTTAGTAATTTGCCCAAGATCACACAGCGAGTAAGTGGCAAGAACTCACACAAAGTCCACACTTTGCAACCATAACATGCTGCTATTTATTGAGTGGACAATACATGTAGGAGCTCTGCACAAATTATTTATGACCCAGCCCTGAAAGATGGCCATTCTTAGCTTCCTCCTTTCATAGTTAATGAAGTTCAGAGACCACATGTAATCTCCCCAGTGTTGTTCAGTGAGCTGGGACTCAAATCCAGGTGTGCCTGTTGCTTAAATCCATGCTCTTTGCTTTACATTCTGCTGCCTCTTAGGATCTCCAAGGAGGACCACTCTCTTAAGCTGGACCAAATAGCAGGCCTTTTCCAATCCGAAGTGCAGTGCTCAAAACTGAGGTCAACCGCATTTCAGGTGTTCTTGTTATTAATCTGCTGAGATGCTCGGAATGAAAAAAAGTAGCTCTGGAATCTTGCTGAGAGGTGGGTTATAGGACTTATGGGGCAGGACTCTTCCAGAAGTGATAACCAAGAATGTGGCTTTAAAGCCTAAAGCCACAGCTTCTCCCACAAGGAAGAGCTAGATAGAGACACAACCAGCAGGGAACAAGGCAGGTGCATAAAATGACTTTCAAGGGAACCTCATTCTGTATCCAGTGCAACAGACCTGCTAGTCAGTCTTATTTTTTTCATTTTTCCTCAATGATCTGACTCGTTCAATACTCATTACCTTTCATATCTCCCAAGGGACAGGCATGTGGTGACTTTGGTTTTTGCTCGAGAGAATTCCACGGTCATGCATATATTCAAATTCTTCTGCTCTTATTGCCTGAATGTTTTTTCATATTCCTCATTAGTCTTAAGTATTTATTATTTCCTAACAGTCAGATTCTTCCAAATATATTACAAAGTGTAATTGTGTATGAGTATGTGTTTGTATGTGTTTGATGTTGAAGGGATCATTTATAATGTCTATTTTCTGTTCATGTTGGAGTTCTACTCTAGCATTTAATAACCATGAAATTTGTACAGGAACAACCTTTTGAAATCTAAAGTTCAGTGCCAAGATAATTAACATTTTAGACAATAAGTTTCAGGCATAACAGACCTATTGAAATGTTAGTTAAATTGACATCTATATTTAATCTAATTAAAAATTCTTTAAAGGTTTCTACTGCTTATTTTTCTAGAGCTTTCCAATCTTATGAAAAGAAATGGGGACGCCTGGGTGGCTCAGTCGGTTAAGCGTCTGCCTTCGGCTCAGGTCATGATCCCAGGGTCCTGGGATCGAGTCCCGCATCGGGCTCTCTGCTCCGCGGGGAGCCTGCTTCTCCCTCTGCCTCTGTCTCTCTCTCTGTCTCTCATGAATAAATAAATAAAATCTTTAAAAAAAAAAAAAAAAAGAAAAGAAATGAAACAGAGCTTTAAGATGGTCTATTACACTAAATCCATGTAGTAAACAGGTAGTGTTGCCACAAGTCAATTATAACAAACACCAAAACTGTATGAACATTATCTATCAACCTATGGTTATGAAGGTCTTTATGGGTTAAAGAAAAGATTTGTGTCCACAGGGCTCAGAATTCATGAGGTTATATTATTTCTATAGATTATTACTTTGAGTGATATTCAAGGGTAACCCTGCCAAGTGTAGCCTGAAAGTGAGGGGTGTTAATGGATTCAGAAGCAGTCCTCAACCAATGTGGGATGGGAGCCAGGGAATAAATGTTCCAGCCTTCCATCCTTCAGGTGGACAATTCTGCTTTTCAGGAGGTACCAGGAGACAAGATAGGAGTGACCTTGACAGTGCACACTTAACATTGGCTTTTCTTCCACCCCTGATTCACTTTCCCCCATTCCTGTTTCCCAGAATCACCTCACAAATAACCTGCACTCAAGTTCAAGTCCTAGTCTCCAGTTCTGCTTTAGGGAAAATCTAAACTAAGACATTTGGTACCAGAACTGGCCCAAGAAAACAGACCATCACAATGGGCTTCCTATCATGTCTTACCCACTGATAACATGGCCAGTGGTAAGTGGGGTGGCCTTAATCCATTGCATGCTATGGCATCGCAATCACTCAGGCTCTCGGTGTATGGGCTGGGATAAGGTGTAAGCGAAAGGGGAAGTGCTGAGTTGGTCAGAGGCCCGGCACTTGAATGATATGGGGCAATGGTAATTCTAAAGATGATGGAGTTGGCTGGATGTCTGCCTTAGAATCTTTGAAGGAAAAGAAGAAGAGATGAAGGTCAGCCAACTGTTACCTCAAGGGAAGCTGTAAAAGCCAGAAGGCTTGCTTGGCAGCATATGAAGAGAGTTTTGTCTCTCTTTAGGGCAGCCTGTGCTAACAATCAGGCCTTCAATTTAATAATAAGGTGGCAGGGCTGCAAAGAACACCAGAATGCACAGCTTCCACCAGTCTCCTGTGCTGAAGTCAGGGCTTCAGGATAAAGAAATTTGCAAGGATGTGTCTGAGAACCTTGGGTCCCTCCCTGTATTCCTCTGAGCGCACCTCACTGGCAGAAGCAACAGTCCTTGCTAGGGGAGAGAGAACAGCCTCCCTTGCAAGGAGCCCATGCAAAGCCCTTACCTAAGGTAGGCTGTTTTGAAAGATGATGTTTGTTGGGGCGCCTGGGTGGCTCAGTCGGTTAAGCGACTGCCTTTGGCTCAGGTCATGATCCTGGAGTCCCGGGATCGAGTCCCGCATCGGGATCCCTGCTCAGCAGGGAGTCTGCTTCTCCCTCTCCCGCTCCTCCCTCTTGTGCTCTCTCTCTCTCTCTCTGACTCTCTCTCTCAAATAAATAAATAAAATCTTAAAAAAAAAAAAAGAAAGATGATGTTTGTTCTCAAGATTTGACACTCTCATCCCCACCCTCTAGCTCATTGCCTCCAGACCAATAACTGGGGTCAAATCTCAGCATATCCCAAGAGGGGAGGTTTAATACCTGCTATGGTAGAAATAGATATTCACCAAAATAACTGCAGGGCATGGCTAGTATGTACTGTGCAGAACCAAGGGAGAATGTGCAGGAATGGATTTGAGAGTATTGGGTCGGGTGAGGAGGTAGAGGAGCAGAATATAAAACTGTTAGCAACAGTGAAATGATTCTGGAACACTCTTCCATGACTCGGGATTAAATGTCCTGGCAAAGAAACATGCAGCTGGTTCCAATATGCTGTTGGGTGGCTCCTTGAAGCTTAATCATGATATGGAAGCATGTAGAGGAAGGGGTCGCTATGCTCAGAGAGTGGGCATGCTAGAATAGATTTTTTTACATAAGATCGGAGAAGCTACCTGCTGACTAGTTTCTCAAAGAGGCCTCAGAAGGTACTCCTCTTATCACAGTGATGAGGAAGGCACTAGGGAAGGGCACCAGAATCATTGAAACCTCAGTGGTGGTTGCCTTTATAGGCTGGGACTAACAATAGTAGAAGCGGTTGCAAAAGTGATCCTCCTAGTGTCAGTGAGAGCAGTGAGATTTCAGACTAACAGACACCAGTGGCTGCTTCGAAGCCTCAGATGCAAGGGAGACATGACTGTCACAGTGAACAGCAATGTGAGTGTCAGGCAGAGCATCTTGATGGGAAGGGATCTGCAGTGATGGTTAATAGACTATGATGTTCTCAGCAGTGAGACAAATGGGTCACCCACTGGGGAATGCTTGATTTGTATAACCAGAAGGAAAGACTTAATGAGCAAAGGAGATGTTAGTTTCCGCTATCAATGATTTCTCTCCCAGTTTGCATGTTTCAGTAGTTCTCACACCCAAAGCCCGTCATTTGAAGGGGAGGGTGGGTAAGGTAGGCTTCTGTAACCTCCAGCAAGTATTTACAGTACACATTCTTTCAGTTCTTTCCCAAATAGAAGTATACCCTGGGGAGGTTTCTATCCGAGTCCTGTTCGTATAGTACAGAGTCTGAGCTCAAAATGTTAAGGGCTCCCCATTATATTCCTAGTCCGTTCAATTGCCATAACCCTTGCAAAAACCAGATGGATTGTTGCAATAAAGGTGGGCTATATAAACTTAAACAAAGGTAGCCCCAGTTATAGCTGCTTTGATATATGTGGCATCTTTTTTTGTTACAGATCTGCCACTTCGTATATGGCTATTGGTCTTGGGGAATGCATTTTTTTTTTTTTTTTCCAATTCTGTCAGTAAAGGTTATCCAAGGTGTTCACAACGTGGAACCAACAGTGATGCACATTTACGGACTTGGACTCAGGTTATATTAGCCCTCCCGATTGCTGACACGAAATAATCTCCATGGACCTTGACCATCTTGATATTTTATAGCATAACATGACACGTTGGTCCATTATATCACTGATAAAATGTTACTTTGACCTGGTGAACAGAAAGTAGCAAACACTGTGGATGCTTTAGTCAAAGTTATGTGCTCTAAAGGATGAAAGATAAAATGAAAAAGATTCAGGGGGCTGCCATATTGGTAAAGTTATTAGAGGTCCAATTGTCTGGGGTATGCTGAGACATCTTCTTTAAGTAGAAAACCAAATTATAGCACCTTGTACCTTTAACCACTAAGAGGGAGGCTCAGTGCCTGTTGGCCTCTTTGGATTTTGGACACAGCCAGTTTTTTTTTTTAATCTTTTTTTAAAGATTTTATTTATTTATTTGGGAGAGAGAGAAAGAGAGAGAGAGCACAAGCTGGAGGAGGGGCAGAGGAAGAGGGAGAAGCAGGCTACCCGCTGAGCCGAGAGCCTGATGTGGGACTCAATCCCAGAACCCTGGGATCAGGACCTGAGCCAAAGGCAACCACTTAACTGACTGAGCCACCCAGGCGCCCCATGGACACAGCCCTTTTCTGAGTAAAGAAAGAGCAAGAAAGGACTTTACTGTAGGTTAGGGTTATACTGCAACCTGCCGCAAAGCTTGTGCTAAATGATCCATTGGCGCTAGAAGTATCTTTATGGAAGGGACACTGTTTAGTCTCTGACAAGCTCCAATAGGAGAATCACAGCACAGACTGGTAGGGTTCTAGACATAATCATGCCTCCTGTAGCAGACAATGACTCACCATAGGAAAAGTGGTTCCATGACGGCTACCATGACATTGTAGAGACTGAGCACCTGACCATGTCATACCAAGTGATGATGACAACAGGGTTGCTCACCATGGGCTCGACATCATCATGACCACTGAGTCATAAGGAGCTGCCACAATCCATTGGGTGCTGGAAAATGGTTCATAAAGATCAGGCGCAAGCAGGTCTAGAGGGCATCCCCTCTGTGGCACCAGTGCCTTGTCCTCAATTCATGCACGTGTTCTCACGGCAGCTTCCAGATGACCCAGTGGTAGAAGAGGAAAATTCCTGTGTCTGGTTCGTGGGTGGGTTGGATCAGTATGTTAGAGAAAGAAGAAAATGGCCAGTTGCCATATTATAGTCATTCAATATTGACCTTCAAGGACAGAGTGAGGGGAACCCTTCCAATGGAAACAGAAACAACTGGTACGCTTTGGTTGTTTGCTTTGTATGGGAGAAGTGTCCAGAGATATGGATACATACAGGTTTCTGGGCAGGGGCAAATGGCTTGGTTAGTTAGTCAAGGACATGAAAACTAGCAATATTAGAAGGTTGGAGACATGAAGGTGGACCTATAGGATTGGGCACAGGGCATCTGCTCCAGGGAGATGCTCCATAACCAGGGGGACAGGATGACTTACTCAGTGAATATCAGCCACTCTCTCTTCCCTGGCCACCCACTGCTTGAACATGGAGTGGCTATACTGGTAGGAATGGAGGCTCTGCATTTTCCCGAAGAATGAGCTGCCTCTCACCCAGGCTGACCTACTGGCTACTGCCAATGCTGAATTTCCAGCATGTTAGCATCGGGAATGACACTGCACCCTCAGTGGGGCATGAAACCCGACGGAGAGCAGCCAGCTGCTTGGTGGCAGGTTGATCACGTTAGGCCTCTTCCACCTTGTAGGTGATGCTTCAGACCATATCACGCCAGTCTATATCTGGGACTTTATTCTGTTTAAGGCGAAATACAATTATTTTGAGAGTAGAAACATAAAAAGGATCCAAAACATTCTTTGAGGTATTTCTGGTTTAAGCGTAATTACTAACAAACCATTTGGCCTCATTCCCTTCGGTTCTTCCTTTAGTGGACATGAGGTGGGACAGTGACCCATTATCATTTTTCATGGGAGAGTCTTTATGAAAAGAAGACTGTAAATGACTTCTCCATAAATAAAAATCCCAGTCCCAGCTTCTGCCTCAGGTTTTCCTGCATATCTAACCCCCGCCCCAAATTTCTAGCATCACTTTCTTACCATAAGCACATGGGTGCGCTGAGAGTTTGCCCCTTCTTAACAAAAGAGATTCTGACATTTTGATCTATCTCTATAGTAACATTAATTAAAGCAGTGACTGGTCACTTTGTGCCTGCTAGTCACTAGGCTAGGTGTTTTTCATAAGGTATTTTACTTACTTTCCAGAATAACTCTACAGGGTAAATATTATAATCACCACATTGTTGATGAGGACACCAAGGATCAGAGAAGTTAAGTAACTTGCCCACAGCTGGTCAGTTGTGCAGCTAGGCTAGAATCCACCTGTGGTCCTCAGCAATGCATACAGGATTCTCACTTGTCTTTTGAACTTCAGAGCTACCTAATCCACTGGGCCAGTTGAATTCATTATATCCCCCAAATTACCTTTCCTCCCTTCTTTTTCCTCCTAAATTTTTTACTAGGCCCCCTCTGTTGGACTTCAGGTCACTCCTGCAGGCACTGTTCCAGGTTTTGGCCCATTTACTAGCCACAAAGAGCACATATGTTTTGATCACTCAAGACTGTTGTCTCTGTATAACTTGGTGCAGGACACTGGAAACTAAAGAGAGAACATATAGGGCATCCTGGCTTGATGGATCTGGGAAGAGCATTGCAGGAAGCCTTTAGGCTGGATCACAGAGTGCAGTTATACCACTGTTGGCCACCAGATGGCAGAGGCGCTCAGGACAGCACAGCAAGGAAGCTAAAGGTGCTGGGAGGCTGGGCTACAGGTGAGGCTCTCCCCAGGTTTGAGAGCCAAAGGCTGAAGGGTTCGTTAACAGCATTCTCATCAGGGAGGTTCATTTGCTTAGGCAAATATAATTCAGAAATAGAGAGAATAGGATTCTCTGGTGACTTTCAAGCAGGCTCATTTTGCTTGTGTTGTACTTTGGAGGTGGGGGTCATTGGAAGGGATAGTTTCTTTCTTTTTTTTTTTTTTTTTTTAAGATTTTATTTATTTATTTGAGAGAGAGAGAATGAGAGACAGAGAGCATGAGAGGGGAGAGGGTGAGAGGGAGAAGCAGTCTCCCCGCTGAGCAGGGAGCCCGATGCGGGACTCGATCCCGGGACTCCAGGATCATGACCTGAGCCGAAGGCAGTCGCTTAACCAACTGAGCCACCCAGGCGCCCCGGAAGGGATAGTTTCAAAGAAACAAGATCAACATAGAAAATGAAGAAATGAGGCAGAGAATCACTAGATGTGATCAGCAGACAAGATCCAGAAGAAGCGATTAGTATCTTAGGGTGTGTTATGTAATGTGAGTGAACTTCAGTTATGATGAGGTTTTAGAAGAGGATTCTTTTTAAAAATTTATTTATTTTTATTTAAGTAGGCTCCATGACTAGTGTGGGGTTGAACTCATGACCCTGAGATCAAGACCTGAGCTGAGATCAAGAGTCAGTCGCTTAACTGACTGAGCCTCCCAGGTGCCCCTAGAAGGGGATTCTTAACCTTTTATTTTATTTTTTTTTAATTTGAGAGAGAGGTGGGGGGAGGTGCAGGGGGAAATGGGGAGAATGAGGGGAAAGAATCTCAAGCAGACTTCACCGAGCCCGGAGCCTGACCTGGGACTCGATCTCACAACCCTGAGATCATGACTTGAGTAGAAACCAAGAGTCTGACCATTCGACAGGCTGGTAAAATTTGTGTATCCTGTGGTAGACTATATTTTATGAAAGTGGTCTTAACCATATCTTGGGTCTTATTTTGTTCCAGAAGTTTAGTTCTTCTCCACCAAATGAAGGAGTCTATGTACTTTCTCCAAGAACCTGGGTGGGTCTTTGTGACTGCCTCAGTTAATAGAGTAAGGTGAAGTGCCACGTGACTTCGAAAATAAGTATTAACGGGTGGTACAGCTTCTGTCTAGCTTTCTCTCTTGGGACTCTGAGCCGCATATAAAAAGTCAGGCTACCCTGAACCTGCCATGTTAGACCAGGTGGAAATATCACTTAAAGATGGAGATTCTGGAGGGATTAAAGAGTACACTTATCATGATGAAAATAAAGAAATAAAATAAAATTTAAAGAAGTAAATTAAAAAAAAAACAGATTATGGATGAGCCCCACGTGTCCTAGCCCCCAGCTGTTTAGGTCTTCCCAGCCTAGGTGCTAGACTTGTAAATGGATTGTTCCAGTCCCAGCTACTATCTGTGTTTCCATGAGAAACCCCAAGCAAGAATTGCTTAGTGGAGCTGTCAGCCCCAGAACCATGAGAGATAATAATAAAATGACCATTGTTTTTTTTTTTTTTTAAAGATTTATTATTTATTTGAGAGAGAGAGAGAGAGAGAGTGCATGTGTGTGCAAGTTGGAGGAAGGGCAGAGGGAGAGAGAGAAACTCCAAGCAGACTCTGCACTGAGCGCAGAGCCTGACAAGCGGCTCGATCTCAGGACCCTGAGATCATGACCTGAGCCAAAATCAAGATTTCGACACTTAACTGACTATGCCACCCAGGTGCCCCAAAATGACCACTGTTTTAAGCTATGAAATTTTTCAGTGATTTGTTACATAGCAACAGATAATACAAATAGACCTTTTCCAGAATACTCTTTCCAAATGCTTACAATAGAATATATAGGACTACAAAGGAATATTGAAGTATTAAAAACCCAAATGATAATACATGTGCTTCTTTATCAGTGTATTAGATAAGATCTAGTGCTGGATATAATGACTACTGTAATTTTATTTTATTTTTTATTTATTTTTTAAAAAGATTTTATTTATTTGACAGAGAGGGAGACAGCAAGAGAGGGAACACAAGATGGGGGAGTGGGAGAGGGAGAAGCAGCCTCCCGCGGAGCAGGGAGCCCGATGCGGGGCTCAATCCCAGGATCCTGGGATCATGACCTGAGCCGAAGGCAGATGCTTAATGACTGAGCCACCCAGGTGCCCCATGACTACTATAATTTTAAAGTGTTGATGAGCATAAATGATATCTGGAGATAATCTGCACAACAAAAATTTTTGTCTGTATAGCAAAAATATGATATAAAAATACTTATTTTTTTGATAACAAAGTCACAGGTACTTCTAATACTATCATGACATGCTGGTTTTATTAGTTATAGAAGGAAATGCTAAATTTCAGTTACAGATGAGTGAAAAGAAAGGAATAAAGGTACAACTTTTTTCCCATCCAAGTTCATGGATTGCTTTCCTCCATCCCCACACCCGACTGGGAACCATTGGAAGTGGGTACTTGTACGAATATCAGGGATGGAATATTACTCTGCCATCAAAAAAGGATGAAATCTTGCCATTTGCAGTGATGTAGATGGAGCTAGAATATATTATGCTAAGTGAAATAAGTCAATCAGAGAAAGACAAATACCATATGATCTTACTCATATGTGGAACTTAAGAAAGGAAACAGATGAACGTATGGGAAGGGGGAAACAGACCATAAGAGACTTTTTAAAAAGATATATATATTTAAAGATTTTATTTATTTATTTTAGAGAAGTGGGGAGGAGCAGAGGGAGAGGGAAAGAGAGCCTTAAGCAGCTTTAGTGCTAAGGCGGAGCCTGATGTGGGGCTCAATCCCATGACCCTGAGATCAGGACCGGAGCTGAAACCCAGAGTCAGAAGCTTAACCGACTGAGCCACCCAGGCGCCCCATCATAAGAAACTCTTAACAATAGAGAACAAACTAAGGGTAGATGGAGAGAGGTGGGTGGGGGATGGGCTAGATGGGTGATGGGCATTAAAGAGGGCACTTGTGATGAGCACTGGGTGTTGTTTGTAAGTGATGAATCACTGAACTGTACTCCTGAAAACCAATATTGCACTGTATGTTAACTACCTAAAATTTAAATTAAAAAAAAAGAAGAAAAAGGAAAAACAAGAAGATAGTATCACCTGGCCCCATGCCTAGCCTAGACTACCTGAGGGCAGGTCTTGAGAACTTGCATTGTAACAAGCTGCCCTGAGTGATCCAATGGCTCTGAAAGTTTGAGAACCCCGGGTCTGAGCCTCACCCTCACCAAAGGTCCGTGTAAGTTCCACCTTCTCCGTGTGGCCTCTTCTGACCACCGAAGCCGCACCCTGCTCCAGACATTACCGTTTTTAGCATTGCTACTTATCCTGCTCTGCTTTCTTGATGCAAACTTTCAGGGCAGAGAGAAAGAAAGAAGAGGAGAAGGTAGCGAGCATCTGTTATGTATCAGACACTCTGCAAGATCCAGTGCAGTAGATGCTATTGACCTTATTTTATAAATAAGGAAGTTGAAGCTCAGAAAGTTGGGTAACTGTTTCAGAGTCATGTAGTTAGTAAATAGTAGAACTAAACTTACAGCCTTGGTGGTTTTCTTTCTTTTTTTTTTTAGCTTCAGAGCCTCTGCTCTTCTCAGGACATAGACCTTATTCAACTTAGCCTCAGGGCTGACGCTTAGCCACTTTTCATTTGCTAAGTCCTAATAGATGTTCCTTTTCTGCAATAACCAGAACTTACCCTTGAGCCTTTACAGATCTCTTTCTCATTTCCTGCTGAACCACATTCAATGAATGTCTTTCTAAAAGGTCTGCCCTGATCTCTTCTCTTTTCTCATGCTTATACTTACATTTTTTTTTTTTTTAAAGATTTTATTTATTTATTCATTAGAGACAGAGACAGAGAGAGGCAGAGGGAGAAGCAGGCTCCCAAGGAGCAGGGAGCCCGATGCGGGACTCGATCCCAGGACCCTGAGATCATGACCTGAGCCAAAGGCAGACGCTTAACGACTGAGCCACCCAGGCGCCCTTATTTTTTTTTTTTTAAGATTTTATTTATTTATTTGACAGAGAGCACAAGCAAGGAGAGCGGCAGGCAGAGGGAGAGGGAGAAGCAGGCCTCCCGCGGAGCAGGGAGCCCGATGCGGGGCTCGATCCCAGGACACCAGGATCATGACCTGAGCCCAAGGCAGTCGCTTAACCAACTGAGCCACCCAGGTGCCCCATACTTACCTTATTTTTTGACCTAGATGCTGGATGCACGAATCTATCTCCAGCCCATATTTCCCTCTTGACCTTCAATCCCGTATGCTCCAATGCCTAGTGCCATTTTTCATAGATAAATTCAACTGAAATTCAACAAGCTGGACTCTTTCTTGGCTTTACTTCCCACTGTCTTTTTCTACAAACCACCTCAGATTCCGTGGAAGGGCTCTTTTAACATCTCTTCCAGCCTCTACTAAGTGGAGTTCTCCAATGCAGAAACTAAAACATTCTTTCTCTTCTCCTCTTTTTTTTTTTTTTTTTAAAGATTTTATTTATTTATTTGACAGAGAGAGACACAGCGAGAGAGGGAACACAAGCAGGGGGAGTGGGAGAGGGAGAAGCAGGCTCCCTGCAGAGCAGGGAGCCCGATGCGGGACTCGATCCCAGGACCCTGGGATCATGACCTGAGCTGAAGGCAGTCACTTAACCAACTGAGCCACCCAGGCACCCTCTCTTCTCTTCTACCTCTAAATTTTGCAGGGCCCCAGGGCTCAGTCCTATACTCATCCTTAGGTGGTCTCATTCAGGTCAAAGATATTTAATAGCATTTTTTTTTTTTTTGCTGATGAATCCCAAATTCCTCTCTCTCTGCAGCAAGACCTCTCCCTTGAGCTTCAGACTTACATATTTGACTGCATATTAGCAGTCTCCATCACGGTGTCTAATCATTATCTCAAGCTTAATATATCCAGAGGAGAACATTGAGGTCCCGGCTGCCTGTAAATGCTCACCTTCCAATGTTGTAGATGACTTACCCTCTATCCCTTTCAGATCTCTGCTTGGAGATGCCTAAAATAGAGCACACACCCATCACCTTAACCCCTCTAACTTTATTCCCACGGTATTTGCTTGACATTAGGTTATTAGATATTAGGTTATTTATTGCCTGTTCCACTACAACGTAAGATCCACTATAAGGTAAGATCTCCAAGAACAGGAACTTGTTCACTGCTGTATCTCTGGAACCTGGAAGAGTTCCTGCACTTAGTAAGTGCAAGAAATATATTTTTTTAAGATTTTATTTATTTATTTGACAGAGAGATGCAGCCAGAGAGGGAACACAAGCAGGGGGAGTGGGAGAGGGAGAAGCAGGCTTCCTGCTGAGCAGGGAGCCGGATGCGAAGCTCGATACCAGGACCCTGGGATCATGACCTGAGCCGAAGGCAGATGCTTAATGACTGAGCCACCCAGACGCCCAAGAAATATTTTTTATTCTTAGATACCCATTGCCACTCTCCTATTATAGGCCCACCATCATCTCTCACTTGGCTTGCTGCAAAAACCTAAATGCTCTCCTAGCCTCTAGTTCCAGTTATTTTCTAAGCTGAAACCACTATGACTTTCCTAAAACGAAAAACTGTTCATTCACTGCCCTTAAGCTTTTCAGGGGAGGTTCTGTGTTAGTCAGGACCCTGGATCTCAAGCAGCAGAAACCTCCAACCTCCCAGCTCTTCTGGTTGAGTCCCTCTCTTTCAGATTTTGGCTTAGTCATACTTCCCTTGAGAGTCTTTTGTGACCATCATTGGGGTAGGTACCTCCCTTTTGAACTCCACATATCATCCTGCAATTATTAATATTGCAGACCTACTGTATTATGTTACAAATGCCAGTTTTTGTAATTTCTTCCCTCCCACTGGAAGTAACTGCATGAACATCTAAATTATTCACTATTGTATCTTCATCACTGCCATTGTACCTGACACGTAAGAATTGCTTGATAAATATCAAGTTAACGAGTCCTCTGTGTTTCACATTTCTACTGTCATTGACTGCTACTTCTTTCTGTCTTCCCTCTCCATAATCAGAGCTGTAACTCTACCTGGCCACCATGCCCCAGGGCTCTGAAATTTACAGTGTGCCAACTTTTAAAATGATTGTGCAACTGATTCAACAGGACATGCACACAGTATCACTACAATTAACACCTAGTTAACAAGAGTAATAGTTAAAATAGGAAGCTACCAGACGGCAAGTATTATCAATAACACCCATATATGAGCCAAGACATGAATTACAAAGTTAATTTGAGGGCATATTTTGTGCTTGCCCTGGCACCAACATTGCTTGTTACGGCTCTGCCTGGAAGTGCCATTCTATACAATACTTTCTGGTGGCAGGATCTATTAACTTTATTCACTGTATGTGGGCATGAGAAGTTAGAAAATATATGCCCGCCCCAAAGTTATGGGAAGGATAGATTATGGACCTACCTTCCTATATCTGTCCTGTTAATTGGGAATGTTAGGATTTGAGGTTCAGCCAAATACTTACTAGCATTACTCCCTAGTGGTGATCTGCAAAGATCCATGAGATACACAAGATGGGAGATACGTGTCCACCAGCAGGTATAACCACCTCTAGTGCTTTCACTGGTAGGACTTGCAGAAACATGGGTCAGTGCTTGGGACAGAGAATGTATAGTCTTCTGGACAGTCAGTCAGTGCTGTAATAGCCCTAGATCTCCCCAAGGATGTGGGTGTCTCCCATGTCTCCAGTGGTGTATATCTCAGCCTGCTGTTTTAGCCAGAAAAGTATTAGCACGCAAAGTCCTTTACTGCAGAAAATTAAAACAAGAGAAGGTGTTTTCTTTCTGCCTGTTTACATAGCTTGCAACATTCAGGACTCCAGACTTCTCCATCATTATCTAAATTTTTCTTTCTGTCCAGAGTCTTTAGTCAGACTCAGAGTCGCTTATGAAACTCAGAGGTCAGTCGTCAACCATCCTGTTCCTTCGATTTCTTTGCTCTTGTGCTTCTTTCATAGACTCCCGAGTCTCATGTCTTAGAGACATGAAGCTTGCCAAGGAGTCAGTTACACCATCACGCCGACTCGGCTTCTTGCCTCCCCCTGCAGTTCTCCCAGAGACTGGCATTTGTGATGGAGTGAAGATCCATGGTATGTCACACCACAGGTTCCCCATCTGCCACCGATGAGCTATGGAGGCTCAGACACCTCATCGGTACATGGGGGAGATAGCAATGGTGGCCATCTCATTTACCGGATGTTCTCTCTGGAGCTTCCAAAAACCCTGTAACTGAGTATCAGCACGAAAAACGTCCCATCCCTCCTCTGCTAATGGAATAATTTGTCTCTTCCCTGACATATCGTCCATATGCCCCCAGTTTATTGACTGCAAAGACTTTTCTTTTAAATGGATTAAGGGGCATTAACCACTGAAGCTTCTATTATAGTCCTGGGGGTGGGGGGGAAATGTTATTAACAAGGAAACTAACCTGGTATTCAGAGGATCAAGGGAGGTCCTCAGATCCATTGGCCCTTCGTTGTGATCTTATAAACTGGTAAGAGGGGTAGGCAAGAATGAACTTGTTAGCTGAAGAAATCTTGAATGGATAGGCGCTTGAGTGGGCGGTGCAGACTGAAAAGATGTGATTGCATGTCTATAGGCCATCTGTGTGTTTCAAGGGAAATCATGGCTGAGAAATTGTTAGAATGAAAGGAAGATAATAGGACACTGAAATGTCTCTCTTGAAATCAGATTCATGTAAACCAAGTGTTGGGTGTGTTGACCTTGAAGGGAGGGGAAACGCCCACCATACCTTGCATAATCAAGTGTATTTGTTTCCAATGACTGCTATAACAAATCGTGTTAAAAGAAAGCAACTGTGGGGCGCCTGGGTGGCTCAGTCGGTTAAGCGTCTGCCTTCAGCTCAGGTCATGACCCCCGGGTCCTGGGATCGAGCCCCGTGCGGAGCCTACGTGTAGTGCCCGCCCCCCATCCAGCTCCCTGCTCCCTCTCCCTCTACCCCTTCTCCCCCCGCTGGTGCTTGCTCTCTCTCTCAAATAAATAAAATCTTTAAAAAAAAGCAAATGTTTTGTAAGTACGTGTAGTAATGGATGTTAACTAAACTTATGGTGGTGACCATTTTGTAATGCATACAAATATCAAATAATTATGTTCCACACCTGAAACTAATATGTGATATGTCAGTTATATCTAATTATTCTTAAATTTATCTTACAATTATGGGTGTTAGAGGTCTAAAATATGTCTGCAGGCCTTCGTTCCTTCTGGAAACTCTAGGAGAGAATCTGTTTTCTTGCCTTTTTCAGTTTCTAGAGGTTGTCCACTTTCCTTGGCTTGTGACCCCTTTTCTCTATCTTCAAAGCCAGCATGTAGCATCTTCAGATCCCTCTCTGATCTTCCTGCTTCCCTCTCTTAAAAAGACGCTTGTGATTACATTGCGCCTACCTAGATAAATCCGGGAAAAGCTCCTAACCTCAAAATCTTGAAGCACATCTGCAAAATCCCTTCTGCCACGTAAAGTAACGTATTCACAGCTTCCAGGGAGTAGAATGTAAACATCTTTGGGGAGAGGCATTATTCAGCATACCACATCAAGGATGTGAAAATTGTTTTTGTTCTGTGACTTTGGGGTCCAGTTGGCATGCAGGTAGTAAACTGCTTCAGTGATGGTCACTGCTTGTCGTGACTTGGATTTCTCCTTTAATTTTCCTGGATTACATAGAGCTAGGCAAGCATTGATCATATAACCAGGGTCTATCTTCTAGATATTCAGCACCAATTCTTATTTTTATTTTATTTTTAAAAAATATTTTATTAATTTATTTGAGAGAGAGAGAATGAGAGAGAGAGAGAGAGCACATGGGGAGGGGGTGTCAGAGGGAGAAGCAGACTCCCCGCTGAGCAGGAAGCTGATGTGGCACTCGATCCTGGGACTCCAGGATCATGACCTGAACTGAAGGCAGTCGCTTAACCAACTGAGCCACCCAGGTGCCCTGACACCAATTCTTATTTTTAATCTAACAACAGCAAAGAGGTGTTCAATGTCAAGCCAGAAAATATTAGGACTTGAAGGGATCTGAGAGATTATGTGACCAATCCTCTTCATTTTATATGTAAGGAGAATGAGGTGTGGAGACACCAAGTTGACTTGCCAAGGTCAACAGCAGCACCCACTTCCTTATTCTCTGGTCATTATATCACTGGGATTTCAAATTAAGTTTGGGAAGCCTATAGACTTAGTCACTGATTGTCTGATCTTGTCATGTTTCCTCGTGATATTGGGTAAATAATGTATGTTTAAAAAACAGGAGAATTGAAAGTATCTCCATGAAATTCATTGATCTGTTTAGCAATGTGGCTAATGCATAAAGTGACAGAATAGTGGCAAATAGATTTAAATCTTAGGATGAAGAAACTTTCTCCTTAGTAAATTCATAAATATGGTCTAAGAAATATAGCTGAGGGGTGCCTGGGTGGCTCAGTTGGTTAAGCAACTGCCTTCGGCTCAGGTCATGATCCTGGAGTCTCAGGATGGAGTCCCGCATTGGGCTCCCTGCTCAGCCGGGAGTCTGCTTCTTCCTCTGACCCTCCCACCTCTCATGTGCTCTCTCTCTCATTCTCTCTCTTTCAAATAAATAAATAAAATCTTAAAAAAAAATATATAGCTGAAATGAGTGTGGAGGGAAATGTTTTGTTTCCTTGGGCTTTTTTTTTTTCTTTAAGTGCTTGTTTTTCTTCAAAGTTTATAGAAAAAAACCATTTATTGAGGGCCCACTGTATATGAGATGTTGTTTTAGGTGCTGAGAAAAAGACAATAAAGGAAGATTTTGTTGAGATTTATTATTTACCATTTGGATTTCTCAAACTCTTGAAAACACAGAGAAAAACAACTTTAAAATTTGAAACACAATAATCTGGCAGTTGCATAAGGAGGACACTGAATGAGAATAATTGAACATGCAGGTCAAAGTACACTCAGAACCCTCTAAAATTCCTTGTGGATGCAAACCTGTTCCCCTGCTTAAAGTGAATTGTTTCATCTGCCAAAGTTAGGTGAGCCAAAGCACTTAGGTGTGATTAAGGTATGGAAATCCAGAATTTGGACAAATCCTAATGCAGATGGGAGACAGAAGTGCCAACCCTCGCACTTGCCTGAGCTCTTTGCCTTTTGGGTTCATAGTTCCTTTTTTTTTTAAGATTTTATTTATTTATTTGACAGAGAGAGACACAGCGAGAGAGGGAACACAAGCAGGGGGAGTGGGAGAGGGAGAAGCAGGCTTCCCACTGAACAGGGAGCCTGATGCGGGACTCAATCCCAGGACCCCAGGATCATGACCTGAGCCGAAGGCAGACGCTTAATGACTGAGCCACCCAGGCGCCCCCATAGTTCTCACAGGCCTGGTTTGCTTATTTGTGGCTTAGTTTTCCTATGGTATTTGTTAAATCACGTTCTCCTATGCTATAAATTGCCCCCCAAAGAGCAAGGCAGTTTGCTTTGGAAACCAAATGAACACTTTCATGTCTCTTAGCATCTTATGATACAATTCATTTGTAACCGTGTTTTGGAATGTGGAAATCTTTAAGAAAACTAGTAAACTAGAGACAATGCATAATTTGACTCAGGGAATTACATTTTTACTTCTTGGTAGCTTTGAAATCACCAGAAGGGGAATTAAACAGAAAGAGGAGAGGAGAGACATGGTGTTGAAAAGGATGTGTCTGGGAGGAGTTTGGGGTGGTAGGGAAGAAGTGAGGCCCCTTGAAAACCAGAGTTGGCTTCAGACCACAACTCGCATGACCTGCAAAGATCTGAGGTGTTCGCAGAGGGCCCCTTAGTGGTAGCCTGTTGTCTTGTGATGACCAGGTCAGACTTGGAGATTGGTTGGCCCGTCAGGCAACTTGGAAATGGGCCACTGGCTCAGAAATTGCACAGGGTGCGATGGCAGCAGTAAGTAACACGCATTCCAGAAGATGTTGTCTTTTTCTTGAAGCAGTCATCATGGGTCTCTGTGCAGCCCAAAATGGAATACCACTGAATTCCACCTGAAGGAAACAAAAGAGGTAGGGGTTGGGGTGCCTGGCTGGCTCAGTCAATAGAGCATGTGACTCTCTCTCGGGGTCGTGAGTTCAAGCCCCACACCAGGCATAGACCTTAGTCAAAAAAAAAAAAAAAAGAAGAAGAAGAAGAAGTAGGGTGCGAGGTCCAGCCTACCTGGCTTCAGATGCTTCAAGTAACTAACAGGTTAAAAAAAAAGGCAAAGCAAAAAATCCTAGGTTTATCAGGATACATTTTGCCCTTAAGAACTCCCACCTAAGTGTATTCTAGATGGGTACGCTGCAGTAAAAGCTTTGAAATTTCAAAACAAAATAGCTTTCAAACTTAGATGATAAAAGCCAGGCAGTTGCTACTGACTGTGTGAGACTTTCTGAAGCATTAGCTGTTGGGAAGTTCTCATTCTCATTCCCCAGCATAACCCAGGTCATGAGTTACTCAGAGGGCTGAAGCTACAGAAGGGATCATTTAGATGTGTAAGTGCTTCTCAGAAATGGACGAGGATCCTTGACCTCAGTTAATTTTCCCCCTGATTACAGAAGGAATGCATGCTCACTGCAGAAAATATGAAAAGTACACACACGTGCAAAATAAGTGACAGTACCGCCCTCTAATCCTAACATCCCCAGCTTCACTGGTCTGGAGGGAGAACACAGAGGAACAGTTCCCCAAAGGCAGCAAAACATATGATGGTTGGAAACTTGGGAGAACAGTAGTCCCTCAACTGGGGGGCAGTTTTGCCTCCCACCCCCAGGATGTTAGGTAACAGCCAGAAACATTTTTGTTGTTACAACTTGGAAGATACTACAGGTATGTAGTGAGTAGAGGCCAGCGATGTGCTAAACATCCTACAATACATAAACCAGCCCTGCATAACAAAAAATTAGCCTGCTAAAGTGTCAGTAGCATCAAAGATGAGAAACCCTATTCATAAAGCCATCAAAAGTGTTAAGTTCCATTTCTATTTGTTTCACCACAAAATTTCCAAGTTAGGAAATAGCTCTGCCCACAGCCCTGCAGTCAAACCAGGTCCTTGATGCACCAAGAACTATGGTCAGTATTCTGACACATCAGCTCCCAGACTCTTCCTCCTGTGCAGAGTCCCTTGGTACTTGGTCCCTTGATAACAATCTGTCCGTGTTTAGGAAGAGAAGAGCAATCACTCTGAACCAGCATCTCATGGCTCCAGGGGGCCTTGACCCCTTTCCCTTTCCACAAGGAAGGGGCTCTGACTGGCAGAGGTCCAGTCAGAGGGAGCCCGAGGGAACGTGGGGCGTAGAGAGAGGACTCAGGCTAGACAGGCTGAAAAAGCTCAAATAACCCTCTTAATATCAAAACCCATCCCATAGGACCCTCAAGTTCTCTTCTTCTCTCCCAACTAACTTTGATCTGCTCTAACTTTTGTTCTCTCCTTCCAATTCCATAGAGGAATTTAGAGTTTTGCTTCATGGAGGTTTTTATTATAATTGGTATGCCCATTGGTACTTTTTGGCAACTGACTTCTCTTCTGCTCAACAATATTTTAGAGATTTTTTCCCAATGTTAACAAAGGGATCTAGTTGCATAGCATTCCATGGCCTGAATATACATCATAGTTTAAGTAACACTCTCCTGTAGACGATCATTTAGGTCATTTCCATTACTTTATTATTAAATATAATACTCCAGGGATAACTTTGATAACATGCTTTTTTGTGTCACGTGTAAAGTATTTCTCTGCAGTAGACACTGAGAAATCGAATTGCTTTGTAGAAGGCTGCGTTCATTTAAAAGTTTAATGGAAATTCCCAAATTGTCCAAAAAAATGCTGAACTAGGGGCACCCGGGTGGTTTAAGCAGTTGAGCGTCTGACTCTTGGTTTCAACTCAGGTCATGATCTCAGGGTCATAAGATGGAGCCCCGCTTTAGGCTCTGTGCTCAGCAGAGAGTCTGCTTGAGGATTCTCTTTCTCCCTCTCCTTCTGTCCCTTTCCTTGCTGATGTGTGCGTGCTCTCTCACAAATAAATAAATAAATCTTTAAAAGAAATGCTAAACTAATCTAAATTGTCACTGGAAATGTATGAGAGTTCTCATTTCCCCATACTGTCACTAACCCATGACATAATAAAGCTTTTATAGTTTTTATCATCTGATGGGTCAAAAAAATATATTATTTCTGTAATTTTGCATTTCTTTGATATTTACTGATGGGTTGAGCAGCTATTTATATTTTTATATTTTTAGGTCATGTTTATATTTCTTCTTCGGAAAACTGTCCCTACATTTCCTTTGACAAAACTTTTTGTCCCCCCCGCCCTGATTGTTGGGTCTTTTTAAAAATTGTTTTTGGAAGTTCTTTACTCTGGATAGGTATTATATATTTTCTTCTGTTATTTATATTTCAACTATTTCCATCCAGTTTATTCTTTATCTTTTAAATTTTGGGGTTGTCATTCATTTTATAAATTTTAAAATATTGAAGTATTCAAATTTATGTGTCATATCCTTTACAACCTCTGTCTTTTGGATGTTCAAGAGGCCTCCTCTCTTTCGAACTTCAGGTATCTTCTTCAGCATTTTTTTTTTTTAATTCTTATGTTAATCCCCATACATTACATCATTAGTTTTAGATGAAGTGTTCCATGATTCATTGTTTGTGCATAACACCCAGTGCTCCAAGCAGAATGTGCCCTCCTCGATACCCACCACCAGGCTAACCCATCCTCCCACCCCCCTCCCCTCTAGAACCCTCAGTTTGTTTTTCAGAGTCCATCATCTCTCATGGTTCGTCTACCCCTCCGATTTCCCCCACTTCATTCTTCCCCTCCCGCTACCTTCTTCTTCTTCTTTTTTATTTTTTCTTAACATATATTGCATTATTTGTTTCAGAGGTACAGATCTGAGATTCAACAGTCTTGCACAATTCACAGCGCTTACCAGAGCACATACCCTCCCCAGTGTCTATCACCCAGTCACCCCCTCCCTCCCACCCCACCCCCCACTCCAGCAACCCTCAGTTTGTTTCCTGCGATTAAGAATTCCTCATATCAGTGAGGTCATATGATACATGTCTTTCTCTGTTTGACTTATTTCACTCAACATAATACCCTCCAGTTCCATCCACATCGTTGCAAATGGCAAGATCTCATTCCTTTTGATGGCTGCATAATATTCCATTGTATATATATACCACATCTTCTTTATCCATTCATCTGTTGATGGACATCTTGGCTCTTTCCACAGTTTGGCTATTGTGGACATTGCTGCTATAAACATCGGGGTGCATGTACCCCTTCGGATCCCTACTTTTGTATCTTTGGGGTAAATACCCAGTAGTGCAATTGCTGGATCATATGGTAGCTCTATTTTCAACTTTCTGAGGAACCTCCATACAGTTTTCCAGAGTGGCTGCACCAGCTTGTATTCCCACCAACAGAGTAGGAGGGTTCCCCTTTCTCCGCATCCCCGCCAACATCTGTCGTTTCCTGACTTGTTAATTTTAGCCATTCTGACTGGTGTGAGGTGGTATCTCATTGAGGTTTTGATTTGGATTTCCCTGATGCCGAGCGATGTTGAGCACTTTTTCATGTGTCTGTTGGCCATTTGGATGTCTTCTTTGGAAAAATGTCTGTTCATGTCTTCTGCCCATTTCTTGATTGGATTCTTTGTTCTTTGGGTGTTGAGTTTGTTGAGTTCTTTATAGATTTTGGATACTAGCCCTTTATCTGATATGTCATTTGCAAATATCTTCTCCCATTCTGTCGGTTGTCTTTTGGTTTTGTAGACTGTTTCCTTTGCTTTGCAAAAGCTTTTTATCTTGATGAAGTCCCAATAGTTCATTTTTGCCTTTGCCTCCCTTGCCTTTGGCGATGTTTCTAGGAAGAAGTTGCTTCGGCTGAGGTCAAAGAGGTTGCTGGCTGTGTTCTCCTCTAGGATTTTGATGGACTCCTGTCTCACATTGAGGTCTTTCAACCATTTGGAGTCTATTTTTGTGTGTGGTGTAAGGAAATGGTCCAGTTTCATTCTTCTGCATGTGGCTATCCAATTTTCCCAACACCATTTGTTGAAGAGACTGTCTTTTTTCCATTGGACATTCTTTCCTGCTTTGTCAAAGATGAGTTGACCATAGAGTTGAGGGTCCATTTCTGGGCTCTCTATTCTGTTCCATTGATCTATGTGTCTGTTTTTGTGCCAGTACCATGCTGTCTTGATGATGACAGCTTTGTAATAGAGCTGGAAGTCCGGAATTGTGAGGCCGCCGGCTTTGCTTTTCTTTTTCAACATTCCTCTGGCTATGCGGGGTCTTTTTTGGTTCCATACAAATTTTAGGATTATTTGTTCCATTTCTTTGAAAAAAGTGGATGGTATTTTGATGGGGATTGCATTGAATGTGTAGATTGCTCTAGGTAGCATTGACATCTTCACAATATTTGTTCTTCCAATACATGAGCATGGAACGTTTTTCCATTTCTTTGTGTCTTCCTCAATTTCTTTCATGAGTATTTTATAGTTTTCTGAGTACAGATCCTTTGTCTCTTTGGTTAAATTTATTCCTAGGTATCTTATGGTTTTGGGTGCAATTGTAAATGGGATCGACTCCTTAATTTCTCTTTCTTCTGTCTTGTTGTTGGTGTATAGGAATGCCACTGACTTCTGTGCATTGATTTTATATCCTGCCACTTGACTGAATTCCTGTATGAGTTCTAGCAGTTTTGGGGTGGAGTCTTTGGGGTTTTCCACATAAAGTATCATATCATCTGCAAAGAGTGAGAGTTTGACTTCTTCTTTGCCAATTTGGATGCCTTTGATTTCTTTTTGTTGTCTGATTGCTGTGGCTAGGACTTCCAATACTATGTTGAATAGCAGTGGGGATAGTGGACATCCCTGCCGCGTTCCTGACCTTAGGGGGAAAGCTCTCAGTTTTTCCCCATTGAGAATGATATTCGCTGTAGGTTTTTCATAGATGGCTTTTATGCTATTGAGGTATGTACCCTCTATCCCTATACTCTGAAGAGTTTTGATCAAGAAAGGATGCTGTACTTTGTCAAATGCTTTTTCTGCATCTATTGAGAGGATCATATGATTCTTGTTCTTTCTTTTGTTAATGTATTGTATCACATTGATTGATTTGTGGATGTTGAACCAACCTTGCAGCCCAGGGATAAATCCCACTTGGTCATGGTGAATAATCCTTTTAATGTACTGTTGGATCCTATTGGCTAGTATTTTGGTGAGAATTTTTGCATCCATGTTCATCAGGGATATTGGTCTGTAATTCTCCTTTTTGATGGGGTCTTTGTCTGGTTTTGGGATCAAGGTAATGGTGGCCTCATAAAATGAGTTTGGAAGTTTTCCTTCCATTTCTATTTTTTGGAACAGTTTCAGAAGAATAGGTATTAATTCTTCTTGAAATGTTTGGTAGAATTCCCCTGGGAAGCCATCTGGCCCTGGGCTTTTGTTTTTTGGGAGATTTTTGATGACTGCTTCAATTTCCTTAGTGGTTATAGGTCTGTTCAGGTTTTCTATTTCATCCTGGTTCAGTTTTGGTAGTTGGTACATCTCTAGGAATGCATCCATTTCTTCCAGGTTATTTAATTTGCTGGCATAGAGTTGCTCATAATATGTTCTTATAATTGTTTGTATTTCTTTGGTGTTGGTTGTGATCTCTCCTCTTTCATTCATGATTTTGTTGATTTGGGTCATTTCTCTTCTCTTTTTGATAAGTCTGGCCAGGGGTTTATCAATCTTGTTAATTCTTTCAAAGAACCAGCTCCTAGTTTCATTGATCTGTTCTACTGTTCTTTTAGTTTCTATTTCATTGATTTCTGCTCTGATCTTTATTATTTCTCTTCTCCTGCTGGGTTTAGGCTTTATTTGCTGTTCTTTCTCCAGCTCCTTTAGGTGGAGGGTTAGGTTGTATACTTGAGACCTTTCTTGCTTCTTGAGAAAGGCTTGTATTGCTATATACTTTCCTCTTAGGACTGCCTTTGCTGCATCCCAAAGATTTTGAATAGTTGTGTTTTCATTTTCATTGGTTTCCATGTATTTTTTTTAATTCTTCTTTAATTTCCTGGTTGACCCATTCATTCTTCAGTAGGATGCTCTTTAGCCTCCATGTATTTGAGTTCTTTCTGACTTTTGTCTTGTGATTGAGCTCTAGTTTCAAAGCATTGTGGTCTGAAAATAGGCAGGGAATGATTCCAATCTTTTGGTACCGGTTGAGACCTGATTTATGACCTAGGATGTGATCTATTCTGGAGAATGTTCCATGGGCACTAGAGAAGAATGTGTATTCCGTTGCTTTGGGGTGGAATGTTCTGAATATGTCTGTAAAGTCCATTTGGTCCAGTGTGTCATTTAAAGTCTTTATTTCCTTGTTGAT